>NC_134100.1:99872079-100172079 GCF_000715075.1 Nicotiana tabacum | reverse complement strand
AACAACAATTCAAGCCATTTTTATTATTTTTTTATTCAATACAAGTGTCAACACTAACAGTGAAAATATTCAACAAACAACCTCCCAAGATTGGTAATACTGAGTCATGAACTCTAACTTAATACATGGAATGATCTCGAGACCGAATGTACAATACTGTCAGAATAAGAAATTAACAGTACAATAAAAATGGAAAGACTCCAAGGGACTGCGACGACCAAGTAGCTCTACCTTGAATACTTGCGATCACACTTTAACTCTGTCCGAGTCTGATATCTCATGTATACCTGGCTCTGCACAAAATAATGTGCAAAAGTATTGTATGAGTACACCACATTCGGTACCCAGTAAGTATCAAGCTAACTTCAGTCGAGTAGTGACGAGGTACATTGAAGACACTCACTACTCTAATAACCTGTGCAATATAGTATACAAAAATAATAAAAAATAAATAACAATGATGGCAACACTAATAAATCAATGGTATACACATTAGGACAACAAGAACACCATTAATATTGCTCAACAATTAATGAATACAAGTCCAACCAATTAATCAAGTCTTTCAAATATAAATCTTTTGCCAATATGCTTTTCAAATAATAATTCTCAGGATATAATACTTTTCAATAAATATATTTCGAATATACTCCCTTCAAGTAAATATCTTTCAAATATAATTCCTTCAAATAAATATCATCAAATATAATTCTTTCAATTAAATCTGTTTCAAATATATCTCATTCAAATAAATCTCTTTCAAATATAATTCTTTCAAATAAATATCACCATGTGACACCTCATTTAACTTTTCTGGTATGAGAAATACATTCAATATATCATATCAAATGGCACGGCAATACCTTCGTGCACTTGTCTCATTCTCACCCAACGTATATATGTAGATCAAATCAATTGGCACGGCACACCCTTCATGCATTTATCTCTTTCTCACCGTGCAGACATATAACAATACCAACTAGGTGGGAGAAATGCCAATAACAATAAAAGAAATAAAGTGGGAGGCACACAGGAAGCAACAACGACTACAAGTCACATAGAAAACATAGGTGTACAATAATATTTGAAGATAAAGGCCTGAATGATCACATAACGAAAAGATATCACAATATAATGGATGTCTCTTATCCTCGCCTGTACAGAAACACCCTTCGTGCCATGAATATATGATAATATAAAAATAATGGCACGACATCACCCTTTGTGCTTTTTCTCTCATCCTCACCAAAAAATATGAAATGACACGACATCACCCTTCGTGCTTTACACTCTCAATGGCACGACATCATCTTTCATGCTTTACACTCTTAAATGGCACGTCATCACCCTTCGTGCTTTACACTCTCAAATGGCACGGCATCACCCTTCGTGCTTTACATTGTTCCTTACCAAGCACATGTATATCATTAACAAGCAAGGTAGGAAGCATAAATAACATCAAGGAGAGTTTTTAGACGACAACACAATACAACAATTCATATCACAATTTTCCCACTAACCACAACCAAATTCCAAAGGTTTAGCACAATCAATAAATTTCTCAACTAAATAGACCAATGCTCCACATAACATATATAAAACCTCAAAAACAACGACATAGATGGAAAAATAACTCAGCATAGGACAACATCTTGTTTAATCTCAATTTTTCGATAAAATATCAATACCACTTTTAAACTTATTTAATTAATTATTTGCAGATGCAAAATCCATAATATAATTATTTTCAAGAAATATCAAATCAACAAACTCACGGAATTCATATAAAAATTCAAATGACAATCATACCCAATTATCATATAAAAATAAATTCGACAAACAAGGAATGAGACATGACAAATAAAGAATTTAATAAATGCCAATAGTTATACAATTTACTACACAAAATATGCCTAAGACTTTAATCCAATAAATTTTGCACATATAAGCCCGAATACGTACTCGTCATCTCGTGTACACGTCTTTCAATCAAATAACTTCCACATAAGACTCAATGCCTAAGTGGAATATCCCCCACTCAAGGTTAGGCAAGATACTTACCTTTTTGAAGTTAGGCCGGTATTCCAAAATCGCCTTCTTGCTTGAATTGACCTCCAGACAGCTCAAATCTAACCAAATTAATTGTATATCTTCATTAAAATTCATCGGAAATAATTTCGGATAATAAAACATCAACTTAAAATTTTGCATTAAAAAGTCAACCAAAGTCAACGCGGGGTCCGCCTCTCGCAATCCGGCATAATTGTCACAAAATTCGATCTCCCATTCCGATACAAGTTCAACTATACAAAAATTATCAAATTCCGATTCAAATGGACTTTGAAATCTTAAATTTTCGTTTTGGGAAAATTTTACAAAAATTCCAATTTCTTCCATCCAAATCCGAAATAAATAATGAATAAATACATGGATTTATGAAATATAATCACTCTTGGTTATAGAACACTTACCCAATGAATTTCTTGAAAAACTCACAAAACATCATCACAAACCGAGCTCCCAAAGTCCAAATGTGAAATACTGTCCAAACCCTCGGTTATATAGTATAAATATCTGATTTTCCAATGTGCAGTCCACATATTTTCAAGTGTCGCCGCACATTTTTCAAGTACTGCGGTCGCACAAAAATTGTGCGGTCCGCATTTCGCAACCTCTCCACTACCAGGCTTCAGTAAATTGCCTATATCTTGCTCTATTGATATCCAAAAGATATTTTCTTTACCTTTTTGGAAACTAGACACGAAGGGCTACAACTTTCGTTTTTAAATCATCTCCAAATTTCTTGTAGATCAAAAGATATAAGCTTCCGAAGTTGGACTATTGAACCTGCGAAAATCACGAGAAGTGCGGCCGCAGAAAATATTGTGCGGTCCGCACTAGGTGGAGTGCGTCCGCACACAAAATTATGCGGTCTGCACTTGTCCTTTACGGTCCGCACTTTTCCTCTGAAGTGCGGCCGTACTCAAAATTATGCGGTCCGCACTTTTCCAACAGTTCCAGAACAATATTAGAGTGCCGAAATACTCGGACTCACTCAAAACTTACCCCGAAACTCATCCGGATTCTCCTGGACACAAACCGTATATGAATTTCAATCATAAAATACACTACGGACCTGCTCGTGTACTCAAAATACTGAAAAGAGGTCGTCTTGACCCGATATTGACCATAGCCAAACTCTCAAATTTCTTAACTTTACTAATCTCTCAATCAATGACCCAAAAATATACCCAAGCCCCTCGGGACCTCAACCAAATATACCAACACATCCCAAAATACAATACGGACTTAGTGGAGGCTTCAAATCTCGTCAAACAACGTCAAAATTACGAATCGCGCCTCGAATCGAATTATGAGTTTTCGAATCTTCCAACTTCTATGTTTTGAGCCGAAACGTATCAAATCAATCCGGAATGACTTCAAATTTTGTACACAAGTCATAAATGACATAATGTAGGTATTCTAATTTTCAGAATTGGATTTCAGCCCCAATATCAAAAAGTCAACTCCCCGGTTAAACTTCAAATCTTAAATTTCTATTTTAGCCATTTCAAACCTAATTTAGCTACGGGCTTCCAAATAATTTTTCGAACACGCTCTTAAGTCCAAAACTACCATACGGAGCTATTAGAATCATCAAAAATCTATTCCGAAGTTTTTTACTCAAAAGTCAACTCTCCAGTCAACTCTTTTCTTTTAAGCTTCATAAATAAGAATTGTTCTTCCAATTTGATCCCGAATCATCCGAAAATCAAACCCGACCACACACGCAATTCATAATACACATCACAAAACTGCTTGGGACCTTACGTTGAATGAGACGTTAATTCACAAAACATTAAGTCGGATCGTTACATCCTATCTCCTTTTATGAATCCTCTCTTTAATTGGGCTATGCATGCTGCATTGTATTCATACAAAATCGTAGGTAGTTCGTCACATTTCAAACCACACTTTTCTCGAATAATATGTATTATAGACCTCAACCACACACATTCTCGACTTGCTTCATGAATAACAATTATCTCAGCATGATTAGATGAAGTATCCACGATTGATTGCTTAGTCGATCGCCATGATATGGTAGTGCCTCTACATGTAAACACATAGCTCGTTTGAGATCGAGCCTTGTGTAGGTCAGATAAATACCCAACATCAGCATAACCAACAAGATCAGGACTGCAATTATTGTCATAAAATAAGCCCATATCGGTAGTCCCTTTTAGATACCGCAATATGTGTTTGATTCCATTCCAATGTCTCCTTGTAGGAGCAAAGCTATATCTTGCTAAAACATTAACTAAAAAAGTTATGTCAGGCCTTGTAATATTAGCAAGATATATTATAGCAACAATTGCACTAAGATATGGTACTTCATGACCAAATACCTCTTCATTATTTTCTTGAGGTCAGAACTGATCCTTATTCACATCGAGTGATCTAACAACCATCAGAGTACTTAATAGATGTGCTCCATCCATGTAAGACCGTTTCAATACCTTTTCTGTGTAGATAGATTGATGAACAAAAATCCTGTTTGCCAAATGTTCAAATTGCAAACCGAGACATAATTTCGTCTTTCCGAAATCTTTCGAGACATAATGCTAGATGCAACATTGTATGCAAAGACATAATCCACCATTATATCCAATCGATTCAAATTTATCTCAATATCAATTGGATTTATTGATAGTTCCTTATTTTCTTGAGTCTTAGGCTCAGTGATTTCCTCATGAATCTCAGGATTGGTTAAATGTTGGATTTCTTTACGAGACTCTTTCGTAGTATCATCTTGATCATTTGTTTTCCTTTTTCTAGGATTTTGATCCTTAGAACCCAATGGTCTGCCACGCTTTAGGCGTGCTTTTGACTCATTAGTTATGACACTAGAAGATTGTCCAACAAGGACATCAATACGTATTGGAACATTCTCGGCAGGGATATGTGATTTTATTATCCTTTTCAAATACGTAAATGCATCTGCATTAGATTTGCTATTTTATGTAAATGGATAATCTTTTGCACCTCTTTTTCACAAATAGAGGCACGTGAAACAAGATTAGATAATGATGGATTTTTCCACGACTTTTCTCGTTTGATTTCACCAATTTCTCCCCCTAATTTTGGGAAAAATGCCTCATCGAATTGACATTCTGCAAATCGAGCAGTGAACAAATCTTCCGTTAATGTTTTGAGGTAGCGAATAATGGAGGGTGATTCAAACCCAACATATATTCCTAACCTTCTTTGGGGACCCATCTTGGTGTGATATGGCTGTGCTACATGCACATAGACTACGTACCCAAAAATTCTTAAATGGGATATATTAGGTTCATGACCCAAAACTAATCACAACAGGGAATATTTATGATACTTTGTCAGTCTAAGACGAACTAGCATTGCTGCATGCAAAATGGCATGACCCCAAACAGAAGTGGGTAATCTCGTTTTCATGAGTAACAGTCTTGCTATCAATTGCAGACGTTTAATCAAAGACTCTGCAAGGCCATTTTGAGTGTGAGCATAAGCTACATGATGTTCCATTTTTATACCAATTGATAAGCAACAATAATTAAATGTTTGGGATGAAAACTTAGCAGCGTTATCAAGTCGAATAGACTTAATTGGATTATCGAGAAACTGTTCCCGTAATCGAATTATTTGTTCCATTAATTTTGCAAATGCGAGGTTGCGAAATGACATAGGCATACATGAGATCATCTAGAAGATGCATCTATTAAGACCATAAAATATCTAAACGGCCTACTAGGTGGGTGAATAAGTCCACAAATGTCCCCTTGTATACGTTCCAAAAATGCAGAAGATTCAATCCCAACCTTTGTTGGTGATGGTCTAATAATTAACTTGCCTTGATAACAAAAAGTGCAAGAAAATTCATTATTTAAAAGAATCTTTAAATTTTTTAATGGATGCCCATTTGAGTTTTCTATAATTCGTCTCATCATGATTGATCCAAGATGTCCCAATCGATCATGCCAAAGTACCAAATTATTGGAATCAATAACCTTTTGGTTTACGGTAGAATGTGCCTCAATTGCACTAATTCTTGTCCAGTATATGCCACAAGATAAATATGAGATCTTCTTAATAACCCTTTCCTTGCCAGAGACATTCCTAGTAACGATGATATATTCAAGATTATTCTCATCTATTGTCTCAATATGATATCCATTTCGGCGGATATCTTTAAAACCCAACAAGTTCCTCTAGGACTTGGAGGAGAACATTGCATTATCTATGATACATATTATTTCCCTAGGCAGAGTTATAGTATCTCTTCCAAAGTCTTCAATTAGATTAATACTATAATAAATTATAGTAAAATCTGTCTTACACATACTTAAATGAGAGAAATATTTCTTCTCTTTGAATAACGTATGTGTCGTACATGAATCAATTAAACAAATATCTTTACAATTAAACTTTGATCCAAGTTTGCTTTGTGAAATATCCATATTTGCTTCCCATGGTCTGACATACAAAAGAAATATATGAATAAACATTAGTATTTTCAGAGAAATATACGACAAATATTTGCCCAATGCCCTTTTCCACCGCAACGATATCATTCAGTTTCTGAGCCCTTTGCCTTTGGCTTCTCATCTTTCGATGATTAACATCAGGAAAATTTCTTCCTTGGCTATGACCAAGGCCACGAATAGGGCCACGATCTTTTCCATACTTAGCATAATGGGAATACACCTCATCCACTTCAGGCAATGGTATAGACCTAGTGGGTCAATTTTCGTAATTTCTCATGAGCAAGTCATTGTTTCGTCCAGCCACAAGGAGAAGAGAAATCAACTCAGAGTACTTCCTGAAACCTTTATCTCGGTACTGTTGTTGCAAGACCATATTGGAGGCATGAAACGTTGTGAACGTTTTTCAAACATATTATAGTCAGTGATACTATCTCCATAGAGTTTCAATTTAGAAGTAATTCTGAACATCGCAGAATTATATTCAGAAACAGACTTAAAGTCTTGAAGCCTGAGATGAGCCTAATCATATCTTGCTTGTGGAAGAGTGACCAACTTTAAGCTGTCATATCTTTCCTTTAAGCCATTTCACAAAATAAGTGGATCTTTGACTGTGAGATATTCTATTTTCAACCCTTCATCAAGGTAATGGTGCAAGAAAATTAAGGCCTTAGCACAGTCTTGGGCAGATTCTTCATTTTTATCTTTAATGGCGTCTCCAAGACCTATTGCATCTAAATAGATTTCAGCATCCAACACCCATGTCATCAGAAACAACCTCTCTATCTCTATGATGTAGGAGTAAGGTCTGCGTAAATATTACGCTCCCCAGACCCCATCTATGGGATCAACCTGGGTTTGTTGTTGTTGTTGAACACCCATGTCATATAGTTCTTGCTCGAAATTTCAAGGGCAACGAACTTTCTTTTCATAATATCAGTCATAATTAAAAGAGGAGAAAAGTTATACCTTAATCTTGTCAAAGAGCTTCTTGAGACGGTAGAGTCTCGTGCTGATAACATGTAATGAAATAATAAAGAAGAATATTGCAAAGAAAGAGAAAGAGAGAATTCTTATTGATTTAGAATGAATTACAATGGAATATAATACCTCTATTTATAGGGAAAAAGTGGCTTAGCCACTAAGTAACAAACCCTAATATCTCTCTAAAATATAAACATTCACCTTAAGTTCAATTCTATTTATAACAGAGAACGAATATACAATGTTATTTTTCCTGAAAAATCATTATTTTTCCTTTTTCTTTGTGGTTTAAATAAAACTCCAATTATAAATAAAATATACTGGGATTATAATATGAGGATTAAGATTAGCGAAGGTGTGCGAAGGTAAGCTCAAGCTAAGATTCTGCTCGTCAGCGTAATGATATAAGTCTGTCTGACAGTGAGATCGACTGGTCCAACAGAGACGAAAGTCGACCATAGTAATTTAAGAGTCGCGTGTGAAAGGGTTCGTGCTCAACAGATCAAAGATACGCCGGAAAGCGGGAATAACAGGTTGATGAGTTTCAAGAACTCTTATGGATGGAGTCATTTGGCACCTCAATATCGATAATGCTTAGATACTTAATAAGTAAATTTTTAGCTTATAGCGTGATGCGTTTAATATCTTTAATTTTTCGTTAGAGAAATTGCATAATTATTTACTATCTGAAAACTATTATTAAAGCTTAAAAAAGGATCATAAACAAAAGAACTTTAAAAAATATAACCAGAAGAATCATTTCTTTAAATAAATACAACCAGAGGAATCTTTTCTTTTTTTCTTTTTCCCTTTATAAATATCAAAAAGAAGAGGCATCTCTTTTTAGAATTTCAGCAAGAATCTTGACTGATTAAAAATTCTTTTATATTTTAAGATTATTGGAGAAGGAATGAGATGCCTCAATAGAAAAAGGAATAGGAATAATCCAAGAAAAAACATCGGATGGAAAACAAAAAAAAGCTTCAAAAAAAGGAATAAGAATATTCCAAGAAAAAACATCGGATGGAAAACAAAAAAAAGCTTCGAGGAATTATTCTTCATTCTTGTTCCATATTCTTGTTGATAGACATCCACCTTCTTCTCCATTGATTTGTTAAAATATATTAATTATTCTTTTTTAAACGCCACATAAATTAGTACAGAAGAAGTAACAACTATGAAAATAGTTAAATGGACAACCCCACCGTCCCATCGCAATCGTTTTACTTTCTATCTTGCTTTAGGTAGGTGTCTGTCCTTTTGTTATATGGATAATAATATCACATTGACTTTGGCCATTGTCCATTCTATGGGCCATTTTTAGTTAATGAACATATATCCTCAAGTTCGGCTAAAATTTAATAATGAGATAAAACGGGGTTCAATAGTTATATGATCGATTACAAATAATTTTTTAATTATATGGTCCATTTGACATGAAATATATATATATGTTAAGAGGTAGAAGATGAATAATATTAACACTTTCCAAATTTATGAAACAATCGAGATAAATATAGCAACAACTCCATTTTGTTGTATAATATCATGACATGAAACATAGCACTATAATTTGATAACCAGTAAGCAAATCACTTCATTAATTTATTCTCATAAAAATACACACACATACATACAACAAACACCAATTACATATCAATCCCAAATAAATTGGGGTCGACTATATGAATACACACATACATAAAACAATAACAATACCAACTATGTCCCAGTCCCAAATAAGTTAGAGTCGGCTATATGAACACACACGTGTACATACACCCCCTTAATATTCCACAAAGTTACCTTAAGTTGTAGGAGGAGCAGCATCTTGGTTTTCACACTGATTTTTTATCATGGCAAATTCATACTGGTTACATTCCTCAGGACCAAATTCAGTATTAATGGATGTACAACAATCAGAGGAGAAGGTACAGCTATGGCGAACGCAAAATGTAGTCCTCTCAAGCATACACGCCTCAATAATTAAAGCACAATATTTCTTTTCCAGCACGTTCTGACTGTTGTCCATGCTTATGTCACTGACGCTTTTTTCACTAGGTGAAAAAGGCTTAGGTGGCAAAAACCGCGGCCAGGGAAATATTCTTATGAATGGAAACTTAGGAAAAAAAGATGAAGGAGGTGGTGGTGCTTGTGCAAATGGCCAATGCAACCATTTTATTTCTTCCTTGTGTGGGATTAATGCAATATTAGCATCAGACTTATGATCAATGGCTAATCCATTAGTGAAGTTTAAGGCAATAATGAGAAAGAAAATAAGGAAAGAAAATAAGTTTCTTACTTCAGACATGGCTTATAACATGAAAAAGTGAACACTTTTTAAGGTTTTCTTGATGATATATGTGATTGTTTAGCAAGGGTTTTATAGTGTTTAATTAGTTGATTAAGTTTGGTGTAGTGATCGTTTTTTTCAAAGTTTGTAATAACGTATACTTACTCATGTTTCAAGTTTTCAAGATTGCATGAGTAGAGTTTTTTGAATTGTGGTGTGTGATTGTTATTGAATATTGGAAGTACTACTCTTTAACTTAAGGCCTTACTGATCATGTGATTTGTTTTTGACTTAGTTTTCTGAGCTCTTTATGACTTCTTTAAATTACAAACAAACTTAAGACAATTAATCATCTAATGTGTTTTAATTTCTGCACTGACAATGTCTAGATTTTTGCATCTTTAGGTTAAGTTAACTTACAGCAAGATAACTTTTTACAATCGAGTTTAACTTAAATATACCAATGTATAATAGTTCGGTTGGTTGGTTACACGAAGCTTCACCTTATTAATAAGGTTTGATTCCCCACCTATTAATCTTCTCATCCATTGTTCCTCCCTTCCCTCTATTTATAATACTTCCTTTTATCCCATTTTATACGATATTTGATTGAGCACGAATCTGAGAAAGAATAACTTTTGAAATTTGTAGTCTAAAATAAGTTATAGATATTTGTTGCCTACAAATCATCTCTTTAATGGTCAAATTAGAAGTTTAAAGTTAAATTATTTCTAAATATAAAATTATATCTTTACTAGACAAACTAAAAAGAAAAAATACGTTGCGTAAATTGGGATAAATGGAATAATTTTCATATAAAAAAGTTATGCACTCGTGTAAAGAACTTCTACGCTATTAAGTCACCAACATCTTGTAGCATGTATGTAACCAGTCTTATTTTCAAGATTACAAATCTCACTTTTGATATTGTTTACCGGTAAAATGGCACAGTTGAATTTATACGTGGTTTATAGACAAGTGAATTAATTTGATCCAAAAATAACAGATGAATTAGACAGAAATATAAGATTTAGCCTTAAAATAAAAATAAATGGTAGATATTTTGGTTCCGGACGCAGAGCTACCGGGAGCAATATGAACAGTGCAAGTAAGCAAGAAAGTAAAGTATTATTTGATATTTTGATGAACTATAGTATGTGCTTGTCAGAAAATTCGCCCCCTTACAATGATGATAGAGTTCACCATTTATAGTTACACCTAGGGAACAAGGTCCTAGGATTAAGCTTCTTTTTAATGATAATTATAAGGGCCATTGAAGAATGTGTAACGGTATGCAGTGAATGCTATATTCTCTATAACGGATCATGCACTTAATGTTATAGAATATTATTCATTGAATGCTACCGGATGACGACATTTATTTTGTCTTTATGAGTGTAGCGACCCGACCGGTCGTTTTGAGCTCTAGCACGTCGTTCGGCGGTTTGAGGCTTTGAGTAGCTTCACTTTATGTATTATGACTTGTACGTGTGGTCAGAATGGAAATTCGAGAAATTCGGGATTTATTTGGAAATAAAATTCTAATTTCGGAAGCTTAAAGTTGGAAGAATTGACTAAGGTGTGACTTTTGAGTAAACAACCTCGGAATCGGGATTTGAAGGTACTACTAGGTTCATATGATGATTTCGGACTTGCGCATATGTTCGGGTTGTGTATCGGACCACCCGGGAGCATTTCAGCGCTTATTATGGAAGGTTGGTTATTTAAAAGTTTAAGAAATTCTTAAGTTTGACTTGAAGTGGATTTTAATGTTATCGATGTCCGTTTGGGATTCCGATCCTTGGAATAAGTTCTTATTGTGATTTATGACTTGCGCGCAAAGTTTGGCGTCATTCCAGAATGTTTTTTGATAAGAATCGGACGCGTTCGTCGAAGTAGGTTAGAAAGTTGAAAGGAAGGTTTTGGCTGTCTATTTGTAATTCTGATGTTGTTTGACGTGGTTTAAGGCTTCGACTAAGTTCGTACTGCACTTTGGGATGTATTGGTATGTTTGAACGAGGTCCCGAGGGCCTCGGGTGCGAATCGGATTGAAAACAGATCGATTTTGGACTTGGGAGAAAGGCTGAAGCAACTGGCATCTGGTGTAACCACACCTGCGAGGTTTTGGCTGCAGGTGCAGAGTCGCAGAAGCGGCACTGTGGCCGTAGAAGCGACCTTTGGACTAAGTTGGGATGGCCACAGATGCGAGTGCATTTCCGCATCTGCGGGGTATTCCGCAGAAGCAGAAAACGAGATGGGCAGCTGGGGTCGCAGAAGCGAAAGATCTTCGCACGTGCGGGGGCACAAAAGCGTGTGGTGGACCATAGAAGAGGTCGTCTGGGCAGATTGTTTCAAAATCAGGGTTTTGCTCATTTCCCTCATTTTCTCACATGGTTTGGGCGATTGTTGGGGAACTTTAAGAAGATATTTTCATCAGCTTTGTCAAGGAAAGTAATTCTCACATATTAAGAGTTAAATACATGATTTATATGTGGATTTAAGTGTCACGACCCAAACCGATGGGCCGCGACGGGCACCCGGTACCTTACTCAATCGAGTACCAACGCAACGTATCTTTCTTATTACAACATCATAGGTAAGTGGTCCAGAAGGGGCGTTATGAGATAACCATAGTAAATATGAGGGAATACCCGACATAAAACGACCCAACCTGATATAGAAACTCATACTTGTGACATACGGGCCTATAAGACCAATGTGATCCATTATATACTTAAAATATAGGCCGATAAGGACATACAAGTATCCGTATACATGACATCTGCCTACAAGCCTCTGAGAGTACATACTTATCATAAAGGTCGGGACAGAGCCCCGCCATACCAAACAATACACGTCTAAATCATACTGACTAAACAAGCAACTCCGGAGCAATCACGTTGAGAGTCATTTATGGCTTTAGTGAATTCCATATCTTTGTGAATTAGTCCTAATCTTGAATTTTGAGGAGTATTTTTTTTATAACATTCTTTAATCAAATGGGATGAGGTACTCATCTCTTTAAATGTTGCCTAATTGCCAAGTGATTTAAGAGTCACTTAATGGCTCATATGTGGCTGCCACGTTGGGCTATAAAGCCTTATCTAATAATTCCCCCATTTTCATAATTAACTTATTAATCCCTCACTAAATCAATAATTGATCAATTACTCACATAATTAAGAATTATCTCAAATTACTTAGAATACTACTCATTTATAACACACTTTATGTACCCTACTATCATGGTCATGTGGTACCTTGTATGGTACTAGTCCATAAATATCGGGTATTATAGCTTGGACCGTATTTTATTTCCAAATTGTCAAACTCTGACGAAACTCATTTTCTTCGATTCGCTTACCCTCTCATTCACGAATTTACTTGTCACTTATTTGAAATAGCATAATGCTTATAATCTCAAAATAATCTCATCCCCGAACTTACGTCGATTAACTTACGACGAAACTTTAACATACAATACTACAGGGTGTAACATCATCGTAATATAATACTGCGGAGCGTAACATTGACGTAATACTGCAGGGCGTAACATTAAGCATGAGAAATTGTAGAAATTGTGGGGTTTTTGGTAGAAAAACTAGAACTTTGTATTTTTGGATTTTAACCACGAAATTGGACGTGGAATTGATAATAATTATATATTTGAGTTTGTAAGGTTATGGATAATGTTTATCTTCGAAAATATTTGAAACTCGGGCACGTGGGCCCGAGGGTTGTTTCATCGACTTTTCGAGCAGAGTTGGGAGTTGTCTAAATTGATTAATTGTGGGTATTAGAGTATATTTTGATTAGTTTGCATGTTGTTTGAATAATTTTGGATTGACGGGCTTTGATTTGAGGTGTTAGAGAGGCCTTGGAGTCAGTTTTGGAACTTCAGAGCGAGGTAAGTCTACTGTCTAACTCTATGAGGGGAAAAACACCCCTAGATGATGTATTTGTTATGTGTTACTTATTACGGGAGCTACATACGCACAAGGTGATGAGAGTCCATGCGTAGCTAGATTCATGTTATGTCCGGGTAGACTTAGGCCCTCACCATGTTATAGCTGTACTACTTGAGTTGTCTCCTACCCATTAATTCCTTTATTTTACGTTGCGACTTGAGACTAGACTTGTGTAGAGTGATAGACTCGATATGGTAGAGATTCGACGGGATTCATGATTATCCGCGAAATGATTGTACTCCTCTTACGAAATTCTTCTACGTAGGTAAGCCTAACCATTTGCAGAATAACTGAATAATAATCTGAACTCCAATCTCAACACATGATATATAAATAGAAACTACAATTTAAATAATTACAACTCCCAAAATCCGGTAGAAATAAGTCACAAGCTTCTAAGAGAAAATAATAAGTATCTTTATACATAAAAGTCTAGAGATAATAAAGGGAAACAACATATTAAGGATAGAGGGGGACTCCGAGGTCTGTGAGCGCTGGCAGATATACCTTGAAGTCTCCTATGCATGGTCCAGCTCACTGATATCTGGGCTGGTAGGAAGAACCTGGATCTGCACAAAAAGATGTACAGAAGCGTAGCATGAGTACACAACAACAGTACCCAGTAAGTGCCAAGCCTAACCTCGGTAGAGTATTGACGAGGTCAAGTCAGGGCCCTACTGGTTTAAAAGGAAAGTAAGGCAGAAGATATAATAATATTTTTGAAATGACTGAGAATTTAAACAATAAGAAGTTTCAGAAAATATCATCACAGTAAATATACGTAAACAATAGGGCACTCCCGAGGTACCGCCTCGTAGTCCCAAATGTAAATATGCTCGACATGGGAGATCTCCCGAGGTAACGCCTTGTAGTCCCAAAGTAAATATGCAAGATAGGGGGATCTCCCGAGTAAGCACCTCGTGGTCCCAAAATAAATATGCAGTACAGGAGGATCTCACGAGGAACCGCCTCGTAGTCCCAAAGTAAATATTGTAAGGCCCTGTAAAATTTTACAAAGGAAAAATAATGTTTCATGGTACCGGACTAGGCTTACGTGTTTGAGGATTGCAGAAAAATAATGTTTCATGGTACCGAACAATGCACCGGAAAGTAAAGAAAAATATTTGGCAGAAAAATATGTTTCTGCGGTCCATTATGCGACCACAGAATCACTTTGCGGGCCAGTTTGGATGAAATTCTGCGGTCGACTCTGCGACCACATAACTATTTTGCGGTTCATTATGCGTCCGCAGAACAGGTCTGCGGGCTGCATGGTGACTGCAGTCACAGTCAGATATTTGCCAATATTGGACACCGATTATGCGACCGATATGCGGTCTGCATATCGATTATGCGATCGTATATGCGATCGCAAACCTTGTTCCGGAGCTCCATTTTTGGGTTTTTAAAACCCGACCCTACTTCGTTAAATACACACTTTGGGCCATTTTTGAGCTATAATTTGATATTTTAGAGTGAGAGGGAGTACCCTAGAGTGAGAAGGTGTTCTTCAATAATTGTTCTTCAACGCTTGCTCAAGTTTTGGAAGATTAAGAAGGGAAACTCACTAGGTCTTCATCCTAGAGGTAAGATTCTACACCCTAAACCTTAATTTCAAATTTTGTCTAGAAATGGGTAATTAGCAAGATAATTTTTGGCATAAGAGTTGTTTATTTTACATGCATGTGTTATCAAGGGGTGTAGGAAGATTGTTGAGCTAAAAATGGTAAATATTGAGTTGTGGGATGATGGAATCCTCCATAAAAGGACCATGAAACCTTATGCGCACCTAGTGTTTGATAAAATGCTCAAATGAGCTAAGACCATGATCATCCTCCTAATTTTGGTTCAATTTGTTATATTTCTAAAATAGATTGAAGTTGCTAAGAATTCCGGAATATTTTAGAGTTTAAGGAAGCTTAAGTGAGGTATGTTGGCTAAACTCTTCTTTAAGAATTGAAATTCCCATTATCCTTGTAAGTTCCAAGATGTTAATTACAAATCGAGTACTCCGATAAGTTTTGTGATAAAGATATATGTTCAAGTCGTATTTTAAATGCTCTTATCATATTGCATTATAAATTGAGGATGTGTTCCAAACTATGGATTATGTATCCACATGTTATAATTTCGAGTCGTGATTTATGTGAAAGTTATTATGCCAAGTTGTGTAGAGATTGGGAATGAGATATACCTCCACCCGCATATATTGGGATGAGGCGGCATGACCGCTTTGTGTATGATTTTGTTATTGTTGTTACACCTCCACCCACATATATTGGGTGAGGCGGCAGGGCCGCTTCGTGTATGATTTGGTATTGTTGTTGCACCATCACCCACATCTATATATTGGGGTGAGGCGGTATAGCCACTTTGTGTTGGTATTGGTATCGTTGATGCACTTCCACCCGCATACATTGGGGTGAGGCGGCATAGCCGCTTTATGTAGGTTCTTAGTACTGTGATTATACATCCGCCCGCATACATTGGGGTGAAGCGACAAGGCCGCTTGAGTAGAGTTGTGGTATTGTACTTACACCTCCACCTGCATTCATCGGGTGAGGCGGTGGGGCCAATTTGTGTGAATATGGTTATAGAGGTTCTCATCTTAAATCATATAAATGTTATTGATAGCTCTTAATAAGCTTGCTCTGGTTTAAACGGTTATCTATATTATTCTATTGTCGCCCTTATTCGTCCTATTCATATTGTGCTTCTAAATTATTAAATTGGTGATTGGTTTTCATACTAGTACTATTTGACGGTACTAACATCCCTTTTTCCGGGGGCGCTGCATCTTTAAATGGATGCAAGTGGTTTCACAGTAGGAGGTATTGACTAGTGATAGAAGCACACCTTCTTCCCAGTTGACTTGGTGATCCCCACTTCATCCTGGGGTCATGTATCTTTTGTTCTTTGTGTATTCTGTTTGAGGTATAGTCGGGGCCTTGTTGCCGGCATCATCATTATACTATTCTTTATCTATAGAGGCTCCATAGACATAGTATGGGTTTTGTATTGGTCCTGGGAAAAGTCAAATATGTTATGTTGCGGTTGTATTACATGTCCATTTGAGACTTTAAATATGATGAAACTATTGGTAATGAATTGGTATTGTAGACATGAACACCTTTTTGTCTAATTAATGAAAATATGTATTATCTCCATTCATGGATGAGTTTGGGTAGAAGGAAATTGCTCGGTCAGGTTCACTCGGTTGAGCGCCGGTCGCGCTCCTTGGTTTTGGGGCATGACAAATATGCAGTACAGGGGGATCTCCCGAGGAACCGCCTCGTAGTCCCAAAGTAAATATGCAACAGATAACCGAAGGAACAATGAATTTACAACAAGAAATCTTACAGTTAAAGATTTAATTCAAATCAAGGGAAGCATGTAATTCAACTAAGCATGTTGCACAAATTGCAAGTAAGAGTTAAGGTATGTAGACATGCGATACTAGGCTAATCATGATCAGTACATATGCTAAGGCAACTCAGTTAAGGAATTTGAAAGAAGACAACTCAACAAGAACCGAAATTTCCACAATTAGCCCATGTATGCACCCGTCACCTCGCGTACACGACGCTCACATATCACAAATTGTTACAACAGTAACAAATCCTAAGGGGATTTCCCCCACACAAGGTTAGACAAGTCACTTACCTCAAATCTCGCTCAATCAATCGATAAGGATGTCTTTCCCTCGATTTTCCGACTCTGAAAGCCCCAAATCTAGCCAAAAGCAATTACATATCATGAATATAACTACAAGAAACTAATTTAAATAATAAATCTACGACTTTATCAAGAATCGAAAAATCGCCTCAAAAGTCGACCTAGGCCCACGTCTCATAATCAGGTAAAAGTCACAAAATACAAACACCTATTCGATATCGAGTTCACCCATATCAAAATTACCAAAATCCGACACTAAGTCGCCACTCAGATCCCCAAATTAAACTCTCCAAATCCCTAGCCTCAAACTCCCAAATTCCACCTTAAACACACACAATCTAGGTGGAAAATCAATGGGGAAACAAGATTATTGATCAAAAATGAGTACAAGAGACTTACCTCAAGAAATCCCTTGCAAATGCTCTCAAAAATAGCCAAGACCCGAGCTCAAAATGTTTAAAATGAGCAAAAATCGCGAACCCTTGCATTTAAGTGTTCTGTCCAGTATTTCTGCTTATGAGAACACTTAATCGCATCTGCAGCGTCACAGAAGCGACAACTTATCTGCTTTTATAATTCCCTCGCTCATGCGGTCGCTCCTTCGCATCTGCGAAAATCCGCTTCTGTAGTCCTAAATCCGCTTCTGAGGGTGCGTATCTGCGCAAACTCGTCAGCTTCTGTGGACAGGCCTCCCAAACACTCGTCTGCTTCTGCGATCCCTCATCCACAGAAGAGACTCCGCTTCTGCGGCCTTCACATCGCATCTGTGACCACTGGCCACTTCCCCCATCTCTGCATTTGCGCCCACTTGCTCACTTCTGCGGGCTCGCACCTGCCGTCAATCTTGCGCAGGTGCGATTACACCAAAGTTGGTGCCTTCAGCCATTCTCACAAGTCTAAATTTGATCTGTTAACCATCCAAGCCCCCCGGGACCTTAACCAAACATACTAACAAGTCTTAAAATATCATACGTACTTAGTCGAACCCTTAAATCACATCAAACAATGCTAAAAATATAAATCACGCGTCGATCCAAGGCTAATGAACTTTAAACTTCAAACTTCTACATCCGACGCCGAAACCTATCAAATCAAGTCCGATTGATCTCAAATTTTGTACATAAGCCATAATTGACATTACGGACCTACTCCAACTTCCGGAATCGTAACCTAACCCCGATATCAAAAAGTCCATTCCCTGTCAAACTTTTCCAAAATTAATCAAATTTCCAACTTTCACCAATTGACTCTAAAATGACCTATGGACTTCCAATTCAACATCCGAACACACTTCTAACACCAAAGTCACCCTACAGATCTATATGAACCATCAAAACTCTATTCCGAAATCGTCTTCACACAATTCAAACCATAGTCGATTCCTATAACTTAAACTTCTATTTTAGGGACTATGTGTCCCATTTCACTCTGAAACCAAAAACTAAACTTCCCGGCAAGCCACAAAACCCAAAAATGAAATAGAGGTATCAATATATAGGGTTCAGGGATAATACTTTCAAAACTATCGGCCGGGTCGTTACATCCTCCCCCTCTTAAAACAAACGTTCGTCCTCGAACGAGTATAGAGACATACATGAAGGAGTGAAAAGATGAGGATAACTGTTGCGCATATCATGCTCGGTCTACTAAGTTGCCTCCTTGACCGGATGACCCCTCCACTAAACCTTCACAGACGCGATGTTCTTTGACCTTAACCTTCGAACATGCCTGTCCAAAATGGCCACCGGCTCCTCAACATAGGATAAATCCTTGCCCATGGACTGAGCTGAAGTCTAACACAAGAGACGGATCGCCGTGATACTTTTGGAGCATGGAAACATGGAATACTGGATGAACAACAGAGAGACTAAGTGGCAGTGCAAGTCTATAAGCTACCTCTCCAAGCCTCTCAAGAATCTCAAAAAGCCCGATATACCTAGGGCTCAACTTTCCCTTCTTCATGGGCGAAACCCGGAGCAAGTCCCGCTCCCCAACCATGAATGCAACGCCGCGAACCTTACGATCCGCATAACTCTTATGTCTGGACTGGGCTGTACAAAGTCGATCCTGAATCAATTTAAATTTTCTAATCATCTTGAACTAAGTCTATACAAAATAGCCTAGCCTCACCCGGCTCGAACTAGCCCACTAGAGACCGGCACCGTCTACCATACAAATCCTCATACGGGTTCATCTGAATGTTCTCGTAATAACTGTTGTTGTAGGCAAACTTTGCAAGTGGCAAGAATTGATCCCAAGCACCCCCAAAATCAATCACATACGCACGAAGCATATCTTCCAATATCTGAATAGTGCGCTCGGACTGTTCGTCTGTCTGAGGGTGAAATGATGTATTCAGCTCCACCCGAGTACCCAACTCACGTTGTACGGCTCTCCAAAATCGTGATGTAAACTGCGTACCCTGGCCCGAGATGATAGATATCGGTATGCCATGAAGCCTAACAATCTCGCGAATGTAAACCTAAGCCAGCTGCTCTAAAGAATAAGTAGTAACCACTAGAATGAAATGAGCTGACTTGCTCAATCTGTCCACAATCACCCAAACTGCATCGAACTTTCTCTGAGTTTGTGGGAGCCCAACAACAAAATCCATAGTGATCCGCTCCCATTTTCACTCTGGAATATCTAACTTCTGAAGAAATCCACCTGGTCGTTGATGCTCATATTTCACTTGCTGACAATTTAGGCAACGAGCTACATATTCCACTGTCTTTCTTCATCTACCTCCACCAATAGAGCTGCCTCAAATCCTCATACATCTTTGTGGCACCTGGGTGAATGGAATACCGCGAACTGTGAGCCTTCTGGAGAATCAACTCACGCAAACCATCTACATTAGGCACACATAGCATGCCACGCACCCGTAATACACCATCATCACCAATAGTGACTTCCTTGGCATCACCATGTTGAACCGTGTCCTTAAGGACAAGCAGATGGGGGTCATCATACTGACGCTCCCTGATACGATCATAAAGAGAAGACTGAGAAACCACACAAGCCAGAACTATGCTCGGCTCGAAAATATCCAATCTGATAAACTGGTTGGCCATGGCCTGAACATCCAAGGCTAAAGGCCTCTCTGCCACTAGTAGGTATGCTAAACTGCCCAAACTCTCCACCTTGCGATCAAGGCATCGGCCACCACATTGGCCTTCCCGGGATGATAGAGAATGGTGATGTCATAATCCTTAAGCAACTCTAATCATCTCAGTTGCCGCAAGTTAATATCCTTCTATTTAAACATATGTTGTAGACTCCGGTGATTGGTGAAAACCTCACAAGGAACACCATAAAATTAGTGCTGCTAGATCTGTAAGGCATGAACAATAACTGCTAACTCAAGGTCATGGACATGATAGTTTTTCTCACGCACCTTTAACTGCCTAGACGCGTAGGCAATCACCCTACCGTCATGCATCAACACCGCGTCGAGATCAATGCACGACGCATCATAATATACCATATAGGACCCCGATCCAGTAGGCAACACTAACACTGGGGTTGTAGTCTAAGCAATCTTGAGCTTTTGAAAGCTCTCCTCACAATCCTTGGTCCACCTGAACGGAGCACCCTTCTGGGTCAATCTGGTCATAGGTGATGCAATAGACGAGAAATCCTCTACAAATCGACGGTAATACCCCGCCAAGCCTTCTTCGGATCTACCTTTATCCCCTCACTTGATACCACATGACCCAAAAATGCCACTGAATCTAGCCAGAATTCACACTTCAAATTTTTTGCATACAACTTCTTCTCTCTCAAGGTCTGAAGCACAATCCTCAGGTGCTGCTCATGATCCTCTCGACTCCGGGAGTACACCAGAATATCGTCAATAAACACAATGATGAAAGAGTCAAGATAGGGTTGAAGTACACTGTTCATCAAATGTATGAATGTTGTTGGGGTGTTGGTCAGCCCAAAAGACATCACAAGGAACTCGTAATGACCATACCGAGTCCTGAAAGCAATCTTTGGGATATCTGGCTCCCGAATCTTCAACTAAGGATAACCTGAACGCAAGTCGATCTTAGAGAACACTATGGCACCCTGAAGCTGATCAAATAGGCCATTAATACGTGGCAATGGATACTTGTTCTTCACTGTAACCTTGTTCAACTGGCGATAATTAATATACATTCGTATAGAACCATCCTTCTTCTTCACAAACAAGACAAGAGCACCCATGTCGGCACACTGGGCCAAATAAAGCTCTTATAGAGCAACTCATGCAATTGTTCCTTTAATTCTTTCAACTCTTTTGGGGCCAAACGATAAGGTGGAATAGAAATGGGCTGAGTCCCCGGTAACAAATCAATGCCAAAGTCAATATCCCTGTCGGGCAGCATGCTCGGAAGATCTGCCAGAAATATGTTTGCAAAATCCCTCACTACCGGAACTGACTCGATGGTAGGAGTATCAACACTAACATCTCTCACATAGGCCAGATACGCATCACACCTCTTCTCAGCTATTCTCTGAGCTTTAAGAAATAAGACAACCCTGCTAGGAACACGATCTAAGGTACCTCTCCACTCTAGTCACGGTAGACCTGGCATAGCCAATGTCACCATCTTGGAATTAAAATCAAGGATAGTGTGATAGGGCGAAAACCATTCCATGCCCAGAATAACATCAAAATCCACCATATTGAGCAATAATAAATCGGCTCTGGTCTCAAAACCACTAAGAACAATTAAACACGACCGATACACACGGTCAACAATAATAGAATTAACCACGAGTGTAGATACATAAACAGGTAAACTCAGAGAATCACGGGATACGCCCAAATGCGAGGCAAAATAAGATGACACCTAGGAATAAGTGGAGCCTGGATCAAATAAGATTGATGCATCTCTATGATTGACCGGAACAATGCCTATGACAACAGATTATAATGCAACTGCCTCTATCCTAGCAGGAAGGGCATAATATCTGCCCTAGCCTCCCCCTCTAGGGCGACCTCTACCTGACCGACCTCCACCTCGAGCTGGCTGTATAGGTGGGGTGGTAGCTGGGGCTATAACCATAGCCTGAGGACCTGGTAGAGCACGCAGTGCCTGAGAAATATGTGGAGGTGCACCCCTCTTAAATTTGGGTCAATCTCTCACCAAATGGCGAGCATCGCCACACTCAAAACAAGCTCTCGAAGGATGTGGTTGTTGCGACTGGCTCGGGCTTGATTGACCGAACTGACCACTGGAAGCACCCTGTACAAGAGGTACGCTAGACACTGGCAGTGCATAATAAGGATCCTGGGGCCTAGTAGTGCCTGTAGCACTGTTGGTGGCTGGAAGTGCTGAATGAACCGGGCAACTCCCAAAGCCCCTACCATGGCAAACTGTTGCTGGGGCACGAGTACCACTATAAGTGCCAGACTCTCGAGACCTCTTGGCCTCCCTCTCCTCTCTATCCAGAGTCAGCATACCCTCCAACCTCCTAACTATCCACACTACCTTCTGGTACGCAATATACATCTCCAACTCTCAGGCCATGCTCAATCTAATACTGGAGTTGAGCCCCTCAATAAACTGATGAACCCGCTCTCGAACTATAGCCACCAAGGCCGGTACATGCCTAGCCAAATAACTGAATCGGACCGCATACTCTAACACGATCATAGAACCATGGCGCAACTGCTCAAACTCTGCGCGCCATGCATCTCTGAGACTCTAGGGAACATACACCTTTAAGAACATATCTGAGAACTGAGTCCAAGGGAGTGAAGCTACCTCAGCCAGACTATCCAACTCGTATGCGCGCCACCACTGATAGGCCGCTCCTCTAAGCTGGAACGCAGTGAAAGAAACCCTACTAGTCTCCACAACACCTATAGTATGGAGGATACGGTGGCACTCCTCAAGAAAACTCTGGACATCCTTTGACGCCAATCCACTTAAAGTAGGAGGGTGGTACTTATTGTACCTCTTGAGCCTGAGTTGCTCCGCCTCAAAAGCTGTTGCCCTAACCTCGGGCTGAACTGGAACTACCAGTTGCATCAGTATGATCTCTGGAACCTGCTTAACATGAACCCGCTGCTCTGGGGTACCGACGATGGGAGTTTGTGCTTCTCCCTCGGCCTGGGATATGGCAGAAGCAAGTGGTATCAATCTTGCCTGAGCCAAGGTGCTGAACATGCTCAAAAGCTGGGCTAGAGTCTCCTAGAGGGCTGGTGCAGTGACAGGCTTCTCAGGTGCATGTCCTCCAACTGGAGCTATTGGTGGCTCGTCTGTAGCAGCCGTGCGAGTGCTCAGGCTACACCACGTGGACGTCCTCGGCCTTTACCCCGACCCCGACCTATCGCGGCTCTAGCAGGGGGCGCGAGTGTCTGGTCATCCGATCCAGCTAATCGTGTCCTCACCATCTATGATAGAATAGATAAATAGAAGTTTAGAGTTCGAAGTCAAAATATCGCACGATAAGGAATCAAAGAAGCGAAGCTTTTACTAACAGTTCCATAGCCTCCCGAAGATAAGTACATACGTCTCCGTACCGATCCGCCAAACTCTACTAAACCTGCTTGTGACTCATAACACCTACGAACCTAGTGCTCTATTACCAACTTATCACGACCCAAATATCCCTCCGTAGGACGTCGTGATGGCACCAAGTATCTAAGACTAGGTAAGCCTAACCATTGTGGAATAATTGAATAATAAACTAAACTCCAATCTCAACACATGATATATAAATAGAAACTACAATTTAAATAATTATAACTCCCAGAACCCGGTAGAAATAAGTCACAAGCTTCTAAGATAAAATACTAAGTATCTTTATACATAAAAGTCTAGAGAGAATAAGGGGAAATAACATATTAGGGATAGAGGGGGACTCCGAGGTCTGCAGGCACTGGCAGATACACCTTGAAGTCTCCACGTACGGCCTAGATCACTGGTATCTATTCTGGTAAGCAGTACCTGGATCTGCACAAAAAAATGTGCAGAAGTGTAGTATGAGTACACCATAATGGTACCCAGTAAGTGCCAAGCCTAACCTCGGTAGAGTAGTGACGAGGTCAAGTCAGGGCCCTACTGGTTTAAAAGGAAAGTAAGGCAGAAGATATAATAATATTTTTGAAATGACTGAGAATTTAAACAATAAGAAGTTTCAGAAAATATCATCACAGTAAATATACGTAAACAATAGGGCACTCCCGAGGTACCGCCTCGTAGTCCCAAATGTAAATATGCTCGACATGGGAGATCTCCCGAGGTACCGCCTCGTAGTCCCAAAGTAAATATGCAAGATAGGGGGATCTCCCAAGTAAACGCCTCGTAGTCCTAAAGTACATATTCAGTAAAGGGGATCTCCCGAGGAACCTCATCATAGTCCCAAATTAAATATGTAGTACATAGGGATCTCCCGTGGAACCGCCTCGTAGTCTCAAAGTAAATATGCAACAGATAACCGAAGGAACAACGAATTTACCGCAAGAAATCTTACAGTTAAAGATTTAATTCAAATCAAGGAAAGTATGTAATTCAACTAAGCATGTTGCACAAATTGCAAGTAAGAGTTAAGGCACGTCGACATGCGATACTAGGCTAATCATGATCACTACATATGCTAAGGCAACTCAATTAAGGAATTTAAAAGAAGACAACTCAACAAGAACTGAAATTTCCATAATTAGCCTGTGTACGTACTCATCACCTCGCGTACACGGCGCTCACATATCACAAATTGTTATAGCAGAACCAAATCCTAAGGTGATTTCCCCCCACAAGGTTAGACAAGTCACTTACCTCAAATCTCGCTATCAATCGATAAGGATACCTTTCCCTCGATTTTCCGACCCCGAATGGCCCAAATCTAGCCAAAAGCAATTATATATCATGAATAAAACTACAAGAAACAAATTTAAATAATAAATCTACGACTGTAGCAGGAATCGAAAAATCACCCCAAAAAGTCAACTTGGGCTCATGTCTCAAAATCGGGTAAAAGTCACAAAATACGAACACACATTCGATATCGAGTTCACCCATATCAAAATTACCAAAATACAACACTAAGTCACCACTCAAATCCCCAAATTAAACTCTCCAAATTCCACCTTAAACATATACAATCTAGGTGGGAAATCAATGGGGAAACAAGATTATTGATCAAAAATGAGTACAAGAGACTTACCTCAAGCAATCTCTCGAAACTTCGCTCAAAAATAGCCAAGACTCAAGCTCAAAATGTTTAAAAGTTAGCAAAAATCGTGAATCCTTGCATTTAAGTGTTCTATTCAGCATTTCTGATTCTGCGAACACTTGCCGCATTTGCGGCGTCGCAGAAGTGAAAACTTATCCGCTTGTTCGGTTCCCTCGCTCCTGTGGTCACTCTTTCGCACCTGTGGAACTTCTGTTGCTGCGGTCCTAAATCTACTTCTGCGGGTGCGCATCTACGCAAACTCGGCCGCTTCTACGGACAGGCCTCCCAAGCACTCGTCCGCTTCTGCGATCCCTCTTCCGCAGAAGAGACTCCACTTCTGCGGCCTTCACGTCATATCTGTGACCACTGGCGACTTCCCCCATCTCCGCATCTGCGCCTAGTTGCTCGCTTCTACGGGCTCGCACCTGCGGTCAATCTTGCGCATGTGCGATTACACCAGAGTTGGTGCCTTCAGTGCATTCTCACAAGTCCAAATTTGATTTGTTAACCATCCAAGGCCCCTGATACCTCAACCAAGCATACCAACAAGTCGTAAAATATCATACGGACTTAGTCAAGCCCTTAAATCATATCAAACAATGCTAAAAACATAAATCTTGCATCGATCCAAGCCTAATGACCTTTAAACTTCAAACTTCTACATCCGACGTCGAAGCCTATCAAATCAAGTCCGATTAACCTCAAATTTTGCACACAAGTCATAATTAACATTACGGACCTACTCTAACTTCCAAAATCGAAATCCAACCCTGATATAAAAAAGTACACTCCCGGTCAAACGTTTCCAAAATTCATCAAATTTCCAATTTTTGCCAATTGACACTAAAATGACCTACAAGCCTCCAATTCAACATCCGAACACACTACTAAGACCAAAATCACCCTACGGAGTTATAGGAACCATCAAAAATCTATTCCAGAGTCATCTTCACACAATTCAAACTACGATCGTTTCCTACAACTTAAACTTAAATTTTAGGGACTATGTGTCCCATTTTACCCTGAAACCAAAAACAAAACTTTCCGGCAAGCCACAAAACCTAAAAATGAAATAGAGGGAGAAACAAATAGGGGTTCGAGGCTAATAGTCTCAAAAAGACCGACCGGTTCCTTACATCATGATTCGCCGCAAAATAATTGTAGTCCTCTTACAAAATTCTTCCACGTAGATACATCTATGGTTCGTGACGTTTGACCCTCGTCAGTGCGCATACTTTGATGGATCGGATCGTATGCCTCACCAGGATTATGTACTACACTCTCATGGGAGCGGGTCGTTCGCCTCGGTAATAAAATAGATGTATCTATAGTTCGGCAATGTTATGATGGATCGGGCCGTACGCCTTGGTATTTCTATAAAACACTCTTATGAAGCCGTGCGTAATAATTGGCAAGAAGCCAACATATCTGTGAGCTTTCCTGATCGAACTGTGACGACCTATCTGGTAAGGTCCATTATATATATACTCCGATTGAGGATGTAGCTACTAGTTGATAGTTTGAGTCATTACTGAGAGGAGGATTGTACCACGTATTATACTTATTGTTTCGCTTATTTACTCTGACTCACAACTGCTTACTTCTATTGTATCTGTATTATTGGACCATTAGTAAGTGTTGATGTCGACCCCTCGTCACTACTTCTCTTAGGTTAGGCTAGATACTTACTGGGTACGCGTTGATTTACATACTCATGCTACACTTGCTGCACTTTTTGTGCATGTACATATATGTGTGTGGTCTTTTGGGTGCGGCTATTACAGAGACTTTATAGTGAGTTGTATTTCATGCTACGGTCCGCAGCCTGCAGAGTCTCCATCAAAGTTATTTATATTCTCCTGGCTAATTTGTATTCCAGATAAATGTTATATTTTTATTCTATTTCCTAGTTGATGCTCATGCACTTGTGACACCGAGTTTTGGGGGTTTTCTTTAGGTTGTTCATTATGGTGGTTTGTGTAAATATTTTTATTTACTCTGTAAATTCTATTTTATAATGTTCAATTAAGGAAAATTATGATTTCAAAATACTAAAATGAGTAATTAAATTTGTAAATCGTCGTTGGCTTACCTGACAGCGGCGTTAGGCGCCATCACGACCTATGGTGGATTTTGGGCCGTGACAGCTTGGTATTTATATAAGGTGCATTAAATCGTTATTCAATTCGGAATTAGGTAATGGTTCTTGTCAGGAGAAAAGGCTCCATGAATTATTGATTCAGCAGGTGGTTATAAGTTACTACACGTCTCTTTCGTCATGGCAGTATTGCGAGAGTTGGAACAAGATTTATATACGTCATGAGATGTATTTCGAGCATTAGATTTGTGAAATTACAGGTATTATGGTCGGAGGATATTATTATGGGCATGTGAATTATGCGGTGCATGGTATGAATTCAGCAAGAGGTGTACGATCGTGTTTTGGTATGGTTTGTGATGATTGGTACGACGTTCGTATGATAAAATTAGGTCTTGTAGAGAAATTCAGAGGTTGGAATTTGGTTCTCATGCTTATTGACTAAATAAAAGGGAGGACTTTAGTCCGGCTCAAGCTAATGTGCCCAACTGGGTTGTGGTGGCACGGGTAGGTGCACAAGGTATTGCACAGTGATTTTGGACAACTCTAGAGCAGTCCTTAGCACATTCGAGGACGAACGTATGTTTAAGTGGGGGAGAATATAACGACCCGACCGGTCGTTTTGAGCTCTAGCGCGTCATTCAGTGGTTTGAGGCTTTGAGTAACTTCACTTAAGGTATTATGACTTGTACGTGCTGTCGGAATGGAGATTCGAGAAATTCGGGATTCATTTGGAAAGACAATTTTAATTTCGGAAGCTTAAAGTTGGAAGAATTGACTAAGGTGTGACTTTTAAGTAAACGACCTCGGAATTGGGATTTGAAGGTTCCAATAGGTTCATATGATGATTTCGGACTTGAGCATATGTTCGGGTTGTGTATCGGACCACTCGGGAACATTTCGGCGCTTATTATGAGAGGTTGGTATTTTAAAAGTTTAAGAAATTCTTAAGTTTGACTTGAATTGAATTTTAATGTTTGTCGATGTCCGTTTGGGATTCCGAGCCTTGGAATAGGTTTGTATTATGATTTATGACTTGCGCGCAAAGTTTGGCGTCATTCTGGAATGTTTTGATAAGAATCGAACGCGTTCGTCGAAGTTTGAAGATTGGAAAGTTGAAAGGAAGGTTTTGGCCGTCGATTGTAATTCTAATGTTGTTTGACGTGGTTTAAGGCTTCAACTAAGCTCGTACTGCACTTTGGGATGTATTGGTATGTTTGGACGGTGTCCCGGGGGCCTCGGGTGCAAATCGGAATTAAAACAGATCGAGTTTGGACTTGGGAGGAAGGCTGAAGTAGCTGCCATCTGGTGTAACCGCACCTGCAAGGTTTTACCCGCAGGTGCAGAGTCGCAGAAGCGCCACTGTGACCGCATAAGCGGGCCGCAGATGCTAGTGTATTTTTGCATGTGCGAGCCTGCAGATGCGAAGGATGCTCTACAGAAGAAGAAAACGAGATGGGCAGCTGGGGTCGTAGAAGCGGAAGATATCCGCACGTGCGGGGGCGCATGAGTGCATGGTAGACCGCATAATCAATCGCGCAGAAGCAAAAAATGGTCCGCCGAAGCGGATTTCGCCTGGCTTGGAGGGAACCGCACCTGCGATGAATTTTCCGCAAGTGCAGCTAGTGTTCTGCAAGTGCGGAAGGTCGACTGAGCAGATTGTTTTAAAATCGGGGTTTTGCTCATTTCCCTCATTTTCTCACATGGTTTGGGCGATTGTTGGGGAGCTTTAAGAAGAGATTTTCATCATCTATGTCAAGGTAAGTAATTCCCATGTATTGTGAGTTATATACATGATTTATATGTGGATTTAAGCACGAGAAATTGTAGATATTGTGGGGGTTTTGGTAGAAAACCTAGAACTTGGTATTTTTGGATTTTGACCATGAAATTGAAAATAGAATTGATAATAAATTATATATTTGAGTTCGTAAGGTTATGGGTAATATTTATCTTCGAAAATTTTTGGAACCCGGGCACGTGGGCCGAAAGGTTGTTTTCATCGACTTTTCGAGCGGAGTTAGGAGTTGTTTAAATTGATTAATTATGGGTATTATAGTATATTTCGACTGGTTTGCATGTTTTTTGAATAGTTTTGGATTGACGGGCTTTGATTTGAGGTGTTAGAGAAGCCTTGGAGCCGGTTTTGGAACTTTAGAGCATGGTAAGTCTCCTATCTAACTCTGTAAGGGGGAACCCACCCCTAGGTGATGTATTTGTTATGTGTTACTTATTGCGGGGGCTACATACGCACAAGGTGACGAGATTCCGTGTGTAGATAGATTCATGTCATGTCCGGGTAGACTTAGGCTCACACCATGTTATAGCTGTACTACTTGTGTTGTCTCCTGCCTATTAATTCCTTTATTTTACGTTGCGACTTGAGACTAGTCTTGTGTAGAGTGATAGACTCAATATGGTAGAGATTTGACGGAATTCATAATTAGCCACGAAATGATTGTACTCCTCTTACGAAATTCTTCCGCGTTTTGCATTTCACCTAAAGGTTTCCCTAAATATACATAACTCACACGTCTACTCGTGAGTGGGGTCAAGGACCCATCAAAGCTTCCTATTCTAATGGGATCGGGTTGTTCGCCTCAGAAGGGTAGATACATCTATGGTTCGTGTCGTTCATCTCTCGGAAGTACGCACACTTTGATGGATCGGGTCGTACGCCTCGGCATGATTATGTACTACACTCTCATGGGTGAGGGTCGTTCGCCTTGGCAATAAAATAGATGTATCTATGGTTCGGTAATGTTATGATGGATCGTGTCGTACGCCTCGACATTTCTATAAAACACTCTTATGAAGTCGTGCGTAATAATTGGCAAGAAGCCAGCATATCTGTGAGCTTTCCTGATTGAATTGTGACGACCTATATGGCAAGGTCCATTATATATATACTCTGATTGAGGAGGTAGCTACTAGCTGATAGTTTGAGTCATTACTGAGAGGAGGATTGTACCACGTATTATAATTGTTATTTCACTTATTTACTCTGACTCACACCTGTTTACTTCTATTGTATTTGTCTTATTGGACCACTAGTAAGTGTTGATATCGACCCCTCGTCACTACTTTTCTGGGGTTAGGCTAGATACTTACTGGGTACGTGTTGATTTACGTACTCATGCTACACTTGCTGCACTTTTTGTGCAGGTACATATATGTCTGGTGGTCTTTTGTGCGCAGAGACGTGGTTATTGCGGGGACTTTACAGTGAGTTGCATTTCATGTTACGGTTCGCAGCCTGCAGAGTCTCCATCAGAGATATGTATATTCTCCTGTCTAATTTGTATTCCAGACAGATGTTGTATTTTTATTCTATTTCCTAGTTGATGCTCATGCACTTGTGACACCGGGTTTTGGGGATTTCCTTTAGGTTATTCATTATGGTGATTCGTGTAAACATTTTTATTTACTCTGTAAATTCTATTTTATAATATTCAATTAAGGAAAATTATGATTTCAAATAATAAAATGAGTAATTAAATTGGTAAATCATCGTTGGCTTGCTTGACGGCGGCGTTAGGCGCCATCACGACCTATGGTGGATTTTAGGCATGACAATGAGTATCATTCTATCTGATGACAAGCGGGATCATTTCCTTTAGATTTGGCTATCTTCTGTCTTCAGTTCCATGTGTTGTTTTCTCATGTGATAATTAAATATGAACATAAATTACCCCATACAAATAGTCCCCCTGCTTTCCGGTGGCATAACTTTGTGTCACCGGAAAGTTGGTAGAGATACCTTTCTTGACGGAAAATTCTCTGACACCCTCTAAAATGTTTCTGACGGTTGATTAGACACACGCCTCTCCGTATTTAATGTCCGAATACGTGCCGTCCCACGATTCAGCATCACTCTTGCCGATTATCGAAGTAATTATGGCCACGAATTTAGCCACATATTCTTTTACTTATACGTATCAAACTTCTTCATTTACACTTCATAATTCCCTAGACTTTTTGAAACTCTCTTTATTCAACTCATACTTTTCTTTTCAACCTTTCTTTAACCTTCTTCTTCAGAAAACACCTTCCTTCCTTTCTGATAAAAAATTGCCTCTTCTTCCATAAACCCTAGTTCCTCAAAGAACAAAGGCAAAGTTGATGACACTGCTCCTCTTATGGTAAGCACCATCATCCCGAAGAGTCTTGGTACGACTAAGGACTTCAAAGAGAAGTATCCTTCCTCTCACCCTCGTACATGGTCCATTAGCATATACCCTTCTTCCATCCGTCCTTCCAGTATTCCTATTATGAAGGAAGACTACCATTGTTAAGATTTAGACATTATCGCTCCTGACCTGGCGGAGCGGATAACCTTACCCAAGAAGGGTTTTATATATTTTTATATATATCTCTTCACTTTGGGGCCATTCTCATTGAGTGGAGAACTTGACTCTGTCATCGTGGAGTTCTGCATTCGCTACCAGGTATAGCTGGCACAAGTAAGTCCTTCTATGTGGAGGACAATCGCTTGTCTTCAGTGTCTGTGCCAAGAGACGGGAGAGGAGCTAACCCTAGCTCGATTGATGAACCTTTATTCCCCCAAGATCTTTCGCGAGGGAATGATAAATTTCAGCAAGTGTGGACACCATGCTATGCTATCCAGCATGAATAATGACAACGATCGTGGGTAGATGGAACAATTCATTGCAGTCACCACCAGTGACATCATTCAGGCCACGACTTCGTCTTTTTCGGAATTATGGAACCGCACTCGTAAGTTCTCCACTTGCCTTTCCTTCTGTTAAAGATTGTACCATATTATTATTGACCCTTCTTCATTTGCTTATTTCAGTGACTCGGTGGGTACCACCTAGGGTTGAAGGGTTGGACTAGTGGGTCCAGAAACCTTTGGACGTTACTATGCCCGAGACCCACACGTGGAAAGAGTTGGTCCTTAAATATGGGTGGAAGGCCAAAAATCATAGTAAGTCGAACTCATCTTATTTTTACCTTTCGTATCAAGAAGTTGTTTTAATCTTTCTCCTATTAAATCAGGTCTACCCCAGGGCTCAGTTGTCGTACCCGAGGGGGACGTTTCGGCTAATCCTGCTAATACGGCGAGGCTGTTGCAAGAGGCTTTTACGCAAACAGGTGTCTCCGAGCCTGCTTCTGGTGCAAGTGCTTCTTCTCGAAGTCCCCTGCCGAAGAACAAGCAACCAAAAAAAAGATGTACCTCTGCAGCCAGGGAAAGAGCGCCGCTCCTGAAACATCTCCGAAAGTTGTGGTGATAAGCCCCCCGCCCGAGTGGGACATAGATACCATGATAATTGACGATGATGGAGAAGCCAGCGAAGAGATGGCTTCTCTACATAAAATACAACGATCTTCCTTAGCTCAACAGTGCTCTGTTGAGCTAGTTACACCAATCGAGGATGATGCCTTGACACTCTGGGGGAGTATGAGATGGTAGAATATGCCAACTCCATCTTCCAAATCCCAGTTGTCGTGCGCGGTACTGTGAGGCTGAGTATCAGGTCCCTACCTTCTTCTGTTGACGAGCAACCAACAACCAGCATTGCGTTTGCCGCACACATTTCTTATCCTTCAGCGCCATCAGCTCCATCTCCTTTTTCACCAACTCTTCCTTCACCACCAGTAATTGCTACATCATCTCCACTGGTCGTGGTCTCCCGATATGAGAACGTCCCTTTCCCCCAGTCCTCAGTTCACCGAAATTTAGAGCGAAATTATACTGCCCTCTCTAAGGACCCACAAAGGAGGAGGAGTGTCACTCTCTCAGTTTCCATCGGATGTCATCTATTGTCCCGGCCAGTTGAGCTTGCTAACTATCTGAAGCCCTTGGCCTCAGATAAAGATTGGGAGAAAATAAAAACTCTCTCGGAAGAGTGTTTGCTAAACAACGCTATGCATAATGCAGCAACAGTATGGTTTTTGTTTTCATTGTTGTTTCTTCTATTTGTGTAATGGAAGGGTTTTGAATTTGCATTCTTGTTTTGTAGACCAACTTTCTAGCTTCTGAGGGCCTTCAAAGGTGATAAGTGAGAATTTTGACTACTTATTAACACTTTTTTGCTTTTGTTTTAGTCCGAAAGTAGTGATTTATGTTTCCGAAACTAATGAAATTATGCAAATTGTAGGAATGTTGGAAGTTTGGTCTCCCATGATGAAATCCAACTCAAAAAAGAGTGTTCCCAATGACAAGGCAATAAAGGGCGCAGAAGAAAAGAAGTATTGTCCGCATAAGAAAGTGTGGACCGCAGAATTCCATCTGCGATCGCAAACCAAGCTAAAGAACCCAACAGGATTTTGACAAATGTGCGGACCGCAAAAGAATGGTGCGACCGCAAAACAGGATCTGCACTGACAAATAATTCCAAGTTCAGAGAGTGTGTAGAAGAGCAAGTCCTGACGCCTTGTTGAAGTGCGTACCGCACAAGAATTGTGAGGCCGTAGAAGATATTTTGCAGCCGCAATCCAGAAATGTGCGACTGCAGAATCCCATCTCCTACTAACTGAAGAAATCTGCGGACCGCACATGGAATTGTGCGGCCGTAGAACTTCCCGAGGGGCATTTTTGTTAGCGAATGTTGGCCCACTATAATAGACAAGTTTCACAATTTTAGGTCAAGTTTCGAAGTAAAAAGCTGTTGTAGCCGTTACCTTTTTCCATTCTCGGAAGTTTGTGATTATTTTAGTGCTTAAACATTATATTTTATCATTTTAATCTTTAATTATGAGTTTAATTATCTTTTCTTCTTTATTTTCTTCAATTCCCACTATGAGTAGCTAGATTTTTACTAGGGTTGTGACCCAAACCTAGTGTGTAAACCTTATGGGTACTTAATTTAATGTTTGTTTATGATTGGGTGTTGATTATTTAGCTTAGTTCATGCTTAAATTTTAGAATTAATTGTTGCAAATATTGGTTCATGCCTTTTTTGACTTAGTCTCTACTTGAGAAAGGGGAACCTAGTCTAGAATAACTTGGCTAACAAAGAATTGGGCTAATTGAGAGTCTAATTAGCCTAATTAAAGTGTTTAAACTAGAGATAGTAATAACCCGACTTGAGCTCATATAAACTATTTTGTTTGATAGCCATTTGGACTTGAGAAAGCCAAATTGAGCAAAATCACTATTTGACCAAGAGGTATTGAGTGCGTAATGTAGAGTTGAGAGCTATAATACACCCTAATCAACAAACATGTATTGACGTATTTAACCCATTATGCGAACACCTAGATTATGGTCACATCCCTAGGCTTTTAAACTATTTGGAAAAACACCAAAAATAATCGTTCATTTCTAGTTTCTTTTACTTAGCTTACAATTGTTGCAGTAATAGTAGAAGTAGAAATTAAAACTCAATGTGGAAGTGCAAATTTAGTTAATCCATTCGCTTTCTTCAAGTATATACTCTTAACACCCCTTATAACTCCTTGTGGATTCGACCCCGACTCATAGTTGGGTAATTTATATTGCATACGACCATATCATATCTCTTATTGAGGGGTGTTGTGGACGTTATCAATTTTTGGCGTTGCTGGAATTTACCTCCGAGTGGGATCAACTTTTGGTCGAGCGAAATCAAATTGTTGCTCGCCTCTTGGAATTGGAAGCACGACTTGCTAAAGCTGTTGAATTGGAGGCTCTGTTGCAGCAGAGTGAGCAAGAAGTAGTAACCCTTAGCCAAGAGGTTGTCCCATTAAGGGCACAATTTGAAGAGACTAAGGCCAAATGGGTTGAAGTCCATAATGCAGTCCTTGTTGCATCCGATCGTGAGGCTACCTCTACTGAAATATTGAATAATTTGGAGGTAGCCTTTAACTCCAAGGTTGAAAAACTTGTTTCTACTGAGGAAAAGCATGACCGGTTGGAAGAAAAACATAAGAAAACCTTAGAGCATAATAAAATTTGCAGCTCCACTGTCCGTGATTTTGAAGCCAGTCTCCGATCCATGAGATTCGTGCGAGAAAACCTCTCTGATGAAGTCTGCCAGCTTAAAGGAGAACTTCAGTGCCGAGTGGCTTCCCTCATTGTTGATAAAGCATATGTTATGTATAGCATGAAGATAAAAACCTTGGAAGAGGCCAAAGCAGGTGACATTGAATTTGATGCTGAAATTACTAAGGCTCATGAGCTGGAGTTAGATGAAAAAAGAGGTCTTCCGGTCTGATGCTACCGATTCTTCTGGTTCCGGTTCCGAGCTCTCAAGAACTGAAGAGGAACCGGAAGGCGATGATGACGAAGGCCAAAATGTCGAACCGGCAGCGGATCCACCTACTTCTCCTAGGGGCATAGATGCTTCTCTTCCTCCGGGTTCCAGAGATGAAGCAGCTTAGTATTTGCTTTCCTTTTTGAACTTTTGTACTTGTGTTCTTTGGCACATTTATTGTAAATAAAAACACTTTCTCGTTCAAGTATCATATAAGTTTCCCTTTCTGCGTACTTTCGCTTAAACATTTGCGCAAGTTTGCTCTTTGCATCTTTTTTCATTTAAGTATTTGTGCAGGTTTTACTGTTTGTGTATAATTATTCAAGGCTTTGGATATATTTTACCCCAAAAGCGTTTGGATTTCGGGCACAAGTTCTTCCAAAATCAACCCTTTATCGTGAGGGTTTTCATAAGAGAGGGCCCTCTTATGTTTATAGTGCTCTTGAAGAGGACGTCTCATATTCATTACGGCACAAGCATTTGAAGTACTTGTTTAACTTTCAAATGATAAAATCAATTCATCGTTCAGACAAGAAACAAGATAGAAACAAAAAGGACTTTTCTTTATTCCTTCCATTTTCTAAAGTACATAAGCATTCGTTGAGCTAAAAAGAAATTGTCATTTTTTGTGGCTATCTTGTACAACTTGTTGCTACGGGGCTGGCCACGTAGTCCCTATCCTGATGATACAACTATGTTTCCGTGTTTTGTATTCCGGTCGAAGTGGCAGTCGGTGTTTCTGTATCCTCATATCATTCCCCCATGTGTTTGAATGCGAAGAATGCAAATTTGAACATTGGGAGTTGTACACCTTCGAGGATTCTACTAGTGAATTACTAGATAATCTTCAGTTCGATAACAAACTTCGCTTCCCCTTAGGAATTTATGCTATCGAGCCAAAGATTATCTAACAATCCCCCAATTGCTTGCACTTGTGAACGGTCGGGTAATTTTTGTTCGACAGCAAACTCAACTTCCCAATAGGAACTTTGCTATCGAGCAAAAGACTATCTAACTGCTCCGTAGTGGTTCTTTGCTTGTGTGTCTAGTCATTTAAAGGTCTTATTGCTGAAGCTTCCTTCGTAGTATGCTTTCCATTGCTGCCTCGTTAAAAACCTTGCCAGAAAAATCCAATTGGGACAAAAAATGGATGAAGGAAAAAAGAGTGCAGCACATACTTTCAGTACATGTGATGTTCATCAGCAATAGTATCTCTTGAGGTGTGCCATGTTCCAGTTGCTTGGAAACTTTTATCCATTTTGATTATCTAACGCATATGACCCTTTCTCGGTGACAGCTGAAACCCGGTAGGGGCCTTCCCATGTTGGACCTAGCTTCATCGCATTGAGTTCTCGGGTGTTCTGAGTTACTTTTCTAAAACCCAAGTCTCATATTTTTAAATAATGGAGGTTGGATCTTCGATTATAATATCTCTCTATTCTCTGTTTTTGGGATGCCATCTTTATATGCGCCAAGTCCCTGCATTCGTCGAGCAGCTCCAAATTGATCAATATTGCTTCATTGTTTGCTTCTTCGTTTGACCAAAAATACCTTAGGATAGGTTCACCTACTTCCACCAGGATCAGAGCTTCTACCCCGTACACAAGATAAAAAGGAGTTTCCTCTGTGCTTGATTTAGTTGTTGTTCGATATGCCCATAGTACACCTGGCAACTCTTCGAGGAACTTTGTGATCCTCTTGATTTACAAATCTTCGAGGAACTTTGTGACCTTTGCGCATATAAATTGCGGCCCATTGTCACAAGATCTCTCCTTTGGTATCCCAAATCTGCAAATTATATTCTCCCACAAGAAATCTACCACTTCACATTCACCAATCTTCTGATAAGGACCTGCTTCAACCACTTAGAAAAATAGTCAGTTAAAATCAAAAGAAATCTTACCTTACCGGGGGCCAGTGGCAGTGGTTCGACAATATCCATTCCCCATTTAATGAACGGCCATGGTGACAGAACTGAGTGCAATGGCTCTACCGGTTGATGTACCAATGGTGCGTAGCGTTGGAATTTATCACTTAATGTAATTCTCACATCACATAGTTAGCTTTGAAGGCTCCCAAACCTCAGGCCAAAGGCCTTGGAAAGATCTTTTGTATAGTTGACCTCCTTTAATACTATATCGCGCTGCCTTAGAATGTAGCTCCCGAGATGCCTTGGGATCTTCAAGCAATTTCCCGTGTTCGAGGTAGTTAATAATTTTATTTCTCCAGTTGTGATGACCCAAAAGGTCATCTTATGTTTTAAAACTCGAATCGGTGCTCTTAAACCTTAAAAATCTCATTTTTACCCTCCTCGATTTGTGTGCGCAGTCCGGGCAGGTTTCCGGAAAGCTTTTATGTTGAAAACTAATAAAAACAAGAATTTTTACCTTAAAAGTTAATTTTAGTTGATTTCAGTCAACATTTTTGGTAAACGGGCCCGGATTTGTGCTTTGAAGGTCCCGGTGGGTCCGTATCGAATTATGGGACCTAGGCGTATGCCCGGAATGAAATATAGAGGTCCCTAGCTTGAGTTATGAATTTTTGATAAAAATTAAAAGTTTGGAAATTATTTGTTTTTAAGAATTGATTGATATTTGGCATTGTTAGTATTGGGTCCGTATTTTGGTCCCAGAACCCGGTACAGGTTCATTACGATATTTAAGACATGTTTGTGAAATTTGGTGAGAAACAGAGTTGTTTTGACGTGATTCAGACGTCCAGTTGAGAAGTTATGGATTTTAAAGTGTTCTTGAGAATTTCATTTGAATTGGTGCTAAATTTAGAGTTCTAGGTGTTATTTTGGCGATTTGATCGCGCGAGCAAATTCGAATGATGTTTTTAGACTTGTGTGCATGTTTGGTTTGGAGCCCCGAGGGCTCGGGTGAGTTTCGGATAGGCCACGGGATGTTTTGGACTTTTGAAATCTGGTTTTTCTGCAGAATCTGTGTTCTGGCATGTCCTTCTTCGCGTTCGCGAAGGTACTCTCACGAACACGAAGAGTAATCCGGTGAGGCTGAGAATCCTTCTTCGCGAAGGCCTGGTCGTGAACGCGAAGTGATGGGGGATATACCCTTCGTGAATGCGACCTTCTCATCGCGAATGCGAAGCACTTGGGGGCCTGGGGGAGGGTTGGTCGTTCTTTCATCGCGAACGCGAAGGCTTAGCAGCCAGTACCCTTTGCGAACGAGACAGTGGCCTCGCAAACGCGATGCACACTATCGCCCAGTGCATAAAACAGAATCAAACACGGGTTTAAGACATTTCTTCAACATTTTTCAAGAACCAAACGGGTAGAGGCGATTTTCAAGAGTCATGTTCTTCGCCAAAGTGTTGGTAAGTGATTCTAAACCATTTTCTTTCAATTACCCATTACATTCCTTGAATTATCAACCAAAAATCTAGAGTTTTTATGGTAGAATTAGGGGTTAGGGTAGAAAATAGGAATTTCGGGAATTTGGGGATTTAGACCTCAATTTAAGGTCGGATTCCAAAACTAATTACATATTCGGGCTCGAGGGTGAATGGGGTAAAAGGATTTTGGTCCGAACCTCGGGATTTGACCAAGCGGGACTGGGGTCGATTTTTCTACTTTTTGGAGGAAAATTTGGGAAATTTAATTTATGCAATATAATTGGTTCCTTTAGCAATATTTGATATTATTGAGTCATTTTGAATAGATACGAGTGGTTTGGAGGTGAATTCCAAAGGAAAGGCTGTGATTGAGGATTAAGTGGCCTTCGGAGCGAGGTAAGTGTTGTGTCTAACCATGACTTGAGGGAATTAGGAACCTTAGATTAATTGCTAAGTGAAATTCATGTGAGTGGCGTATATGTGAGGTGACGAGTACCTATGCGCCGCCAATTTACCTGTTTTTCCATGTTTCTCTATTTTCTAACATTGTCTCATTCCTATGCCAAATTGCTACGTGTTATACTAGTGTTATCCAATTTATTGTTCTTATTATGTTTACGAATTTTCTGGTGATAATTGAGTTTTTATTTCAAGTTGAGATTGATATTATGGAACCAAATGTTGAAGTACGGTCTATATTTGTTATTCCATCTCCCTGTTGTTATTTATGCATTGCATTATGGTAAGGGAGAGTGTTAATGCACGAAGGGTGATGTCGTGCCATAACGAAGGGTGATGTCGTGCCATATTGTGAGTGTTAATGCATGAAGGGTGATGCCATGCCATATTGTGAGTGTTAATGCACGAAGGGTAATGTCGTGCCATATTGTGAGTGTTAATGCATGAAGGGTGATGCCGTACCATATTGTGAGTGTTAATGCACGAAGGGTGATGTCGTGCCATGATATGAGAGTAAAAGCACGAAGGGTGATGTCGTGCCATTTCTATTAATTTTATGGTAAGATTTAGAGTAAAAGCACAAAGGGTGATGCCGTGCATTTTTTCTTACTGTATTCACTGTTCGTGTTGATTCATGGTATATTAACTGCTCCGGTGATCATTTTGTTGTAGTTCTTTATCTTGTATTCCCCTCACTATGTTTTCCCCTCCCGACATTTCCTGTTTAGTTCTTCATTCCAGTTATTTGCGTATACACTGTTAAATTGTACAGGTTGATTGTAGATGCCTTGCCTTAGCCTCGTCACTACTTCATCGAGGTTAGGCTCGACACTTACCAGTACATGTGGTCGGTTGTACTAATACTGCACTCTGCACCTTCTGTGCAGATTTTGATACCAGCTCTGGTTGATTGAGATTTTGCTATTGGTCCGTTGTCCGGAGACTCAAGGTAGATCTGTCGGCGTCCACAGACCTTGAAGTCCTCGTCTATCATTTATGTTCTACTGTTTCTTTTATTCAGACAGTTGTATTTCTTTCAGACTATTACTTGTAGTAAATTCTAGAATGCTCGTGAATTGTGACTCCAGATCCGGGTGGTAGTAATTAATACAGTTTTTATGATATTCCGCACTTATTATATTTCATTTTAGTTAATTATTGTTACTTAATGAATGAAAATAATGAATTGGTTTAATGATTCTCTAACGTTGGCTTGCCTGGCAAGTGAAATGTTAGGCGCCATCACGGTCCCGTCGGTGGTAAATTTCGGGTCGTGACAGTTGGTATTAGAGCACTAGGTTGCCTAGGTCTCACGATTCACGAGCAAGCTTAGTAGAGTCTGGAGGATCAGTTCGGAGACGTCTGTGCTTATATTCTAGAGGCTATGAAGTTTAGGAACAAGTTTCACTTCTATTCTTCCTTGTCGTGCAATTTTTGCTTTCGCAATACTGATTGAACTCTTCTACTCTTATTCTCTCGTAGATGGCGAGAATGCGTACTGCTTCCTCAGCTCAGCAGCAGCCAGAGCCTCCAGTGATAGATCCTACGCGGGGCCAAGGTCGAGGCCGAGGTCGTGCCAGAGGCCGAGGCAGGAGCAAGGCTCAGCCTAGGGCCCGAGCAGCAGCCCCAGCAGTGGAGCCTTAGATAGATATTGGAGAGGAGGTTCCATCCCAGACTGTTCCTATCAGACCAGCTCAGGTTCCGGAGGGGTTCATTGCTACCCAGTACTTCAGGACGCTTTGGTCCATTTGGTAGGCCTTATGGAGAGTATGGCCCAGACTGGCGCATTTCCCATGGCACCAGCAGTCTCTCAGGCTGGAGGAGGAGCCCAGACTCCTACCACTCCAGCTCTGGAGCAGATGGCTCCCCAGTATCAGGCTCCAACAGCTCATCCAATCGGATTAGTTCAGCCGGTTATTGCGGCACAGGTCGGAGATGGGCCAGCTATGTCTTCTAAGGCTTTATGGAGATTGGACAGGTTTACCAAGCTCTATCCTGTTCACTTCAGTGATGACCCTTCAGAAGAACCCCAGGAGTATCTTGACAGCTGTCACGAGGTTCTACGAAACATGGGTATAGTGGAGACCAATGGGGTCGATTTTGCTGCATTTCAAATGACTGGTTTCGCCAAGAAATGGTGGAGAGATTACTTGTTGACCAGACCAGCTGGGTCGCCTGCTCTTACTTGGGACCAGTTCTCTCAGCTCTTCATAGAGAAGTTTCTGTCTGTCACATTGAGGGAGGAGCGTCGCTGTCAGTTTGAGCATCTCCAGCAAGGCGGTATGACGGTTACTCAGTATGAGACCCGTTTTGTGGATTTGGCCGCCATTCTTTTGCTTCCCACCGAGAGAGAGAGAGAGAGAGAGAGAGAGAGAGAGAGAGAGAGAGAGAGAGAGAGAGAGAGAGAGGGTGAGGAGGTTTATTGATGGACTTGCTCAGCCTATCATATTGCAGATGGCTAAGGAGACTGGGAGTGAGATTTCTTTTCAGGCGGCTGCTAATGTCGCCAGACGAGTCAAGATGGTTCTTACTCAGAGAGGTCAGGGGTCTGACAAGAGGCCTCGTGAATCCGCTGAGTTCAGCGGTGCCTCATCTAGAGGCAGGAGTACTTTTGGTAGAAGCCATCCTCCGAGGCCATTTCATTCAGCGCTTCGGGCATCCCACGGTGCTTCAGGTGGTCGTGGCCCTCAGATGCATTATTCTGACCAGCTAGCCTACAGTGCACCACCAACTCCTATTAGTGCACCTCTACTCCAGAGTTATCAGGGTGGTTATTCAGGTCGACAGGGTCAGTTTCAGGGTCAGCAGTCACATCAGCCGAGGTTATGTTATACTTGTGGTGATCCGAGGCATATTGCTAGATTTTTCCCTCGGGCAACGGGCAGCTCACAGCATCAGAGTTCTCGTGCCATGGTTCCGGCACCAGTTGCTACACCACCTGCTCAGCCAGCCAGAGGCAGGGGTCAGGCAGCCAGAGGTAGAGGCCAGACTGTTAGAGGTAGAGGTCTGGCCGTTAGAGGTAAAAACCAGCCAGCTAGAGGTCGTCCCAGAGACGTAGTTCAGGGTGGTGGGGCCCAGCCCCGGTGTTATGCTTTCCCAATTAGGCATGAGGCTGAGTCATCTGACGCGGTTATCACAGGTACTGTTTTAGTTTGCAGTAGAGATGCTTCAGTTCTATTTGATCCGGGATCTACTTACTCCTATGTGTCATCCTATTTTGCTTCCTATTTGGTTGTGCCCTGTGATTCCTTGAGTGCTCCTGTATATGTGTCCACGCCAGTGGGAGATGCTATTGTTGTAGATCGTGTTTATCATTCGCGTGTGGTCACCATTGGGAGTCTTGAGACTCGTGTAGATCTTCTACTTCTCGACATGGTTGATTTTGATGTCATACTGGGTATGGATTGGCTGTCACCTTATCATGCTATATTAGATTGTCACGCCAAGACGGTGACCTTAGCCTTGCAGGGGTTGCCTCGATTAGAGTGGAGAGGGAATCTTGGCCATTCTACCAGCAGGGTTATCTCTTACGTAAAGGCTCGGCATATGGTCGAGAAGGGGTGTCTAGCTTATTTGGCTTATGTCCGCGATTCTAGTGTGGAGGCGCCTTCCATAGATTCGGTTTCGATTGTTCGTGAGTTTCCAAAGGTGTTTCCTGCAGACCTGCCGGGGATGCCACCCGACGGGGATATTGATTTCTGCATTGATTTGGCTTCGGGCACTCAACCTATTTCCATTCCGCCATATCGCATGGCCCCGCCAGAGTTGAAAGAATTGAAGGAGCAGTTGCAAGATTTGCTTGATAAGAGCTTCATTAGACCTAGTGTCTCGCCATGGGGTGCACCTGTGTTGTTTGTAAAGAAAAAATATGGATCGATGAGGATGTGTATAGATTATCGGCAGTGGAATAAAGTCACCATCAAGAATAAATATCCATTGCCGATGATTGATGATTTATTTAATCAGCTTCAGGGTGCCAAGGTGTTTTCAAAGATTGATTTGAGATCTGGCTACCATCAATTGAGGATTAAGGCATCCGATGTTCCTAAGACAGCTCTTCGAACTCGGTATGGGCATTATGAGTTTTTAATGATGTCATTTGGGCTGACAAATGCCCCATCAGCCTTCATGGATTTGATGAACCGGGTGTTCAAACCCTACTTGGATTCCTTTGTGGTTGTGTTTATTGATGATATCTTGATCTACTCCCACAGTCGATAGGAGCATGAGCAGCATCTTCTGATCGTTCTTCAGACTCTGAAAGACAGCCAGTTATATGCTAAGTTCTCAAAATGCGAGTTTTGGTTGAGATCAGTTGCTTTCTTGGGTCACGTTGTGTCACCAGAGGGTATTCAGGTGGATCCTAAGAAGATTGAGGCAGTCCAGAACTGGCCTAGACCCACATCAGCTATAGAGATCCGTAGTTTCTTGGGTTTGGTAGGCTATTACCGTCGATTTGTGGAGGGGTTTTCATCAATAGTAGCCCCGTTGACCAGATTGGCCCAGAAGGGTGCCCTGTTCAGGTGGTCAGACTAGTGTGACGCGAGCTTTTAGAAGCTCAAGACAGCTTCGACTATGGCACCGGTATTGGTGTTACCCACAGGTTCAGGATCTTATACAGTATATTGTGACGCATCTCGTATTGGTCTGGGTACGGTATTGATGCAGGGTGGCAAGGTTATTGTATATGCGTCACGGCAGCTGAAGGTTCTCGAGAAGAATTACCCTGTTCATGATCTAGAGCTGGCAGCCATTGTTCACGCGCTGAAAATTTGGAGGCACTATCTTCACAGCGTTCCATGAGAGGTATTCACTGATCATCGGAGCTTGCAGTATTTGTTCAAGCAGAAGGAACGCAATTTAAGGCAGATGAGGTGGCTGGAGCTATTGAAAGACTATGATATCACTATATTGTATCATCCCGGAAAGGCCAATGTGGTGGCCGATGCTTTAAGTAGAAAGTCGGTCAGTATGGGTAGCCTTGCATATATTCCAGTTGGTGAGAGACCGCTTGCATTGGATGTTTAGGCCTTGGCCAACCCGTTCGTGAGGTTAGATGTTTCTGAGCCCAACCGTGTTCTAGCTTGTACAGTTGCTCGGTCTTCTTTATTTGAGCGCATCAGAGATCGACAAGATAACGATCCTCATTTACTTGTCCTTAAACACACAGTGCGGCACGGTGATGCCAAGCAGGTTACTGTTGGAGATGATGGAGTTTTGAGGATGCAGGGTTATATTTGTATGCCAAATGTGGATGGACTTCGTGAGTTAATCCTTGAGGAGTCCTATAGTTCCCGGTATTCTATTCATCCGGGCACCGCTAAGATGTATCAAGACTTGAGGCAGCATTATTGGTGGAGGCGAATGAAGAAGGACATAGTTGTCTATGTAGCTCGGTGCCTAAATTGCCAGCAGGTAAAGTTTGAGCATCAGAGACCTGGTGGTTTACTTCAGAGGTTAGATATCCCCGAGTGGAAGTGGGAGTGTATCACTATGGACTTTGTTTTTGGACTCCCACGGACTCAGAGAAGGTTTGATGCAGTTTGGGTCATTGTGGACAGGCTGACTAAGTCAGCTCATTTCATTCCTATGGCAGTTACCTATTCCTCGGAGCGATTGGTAGAGATTTATATTCGTGAGATCATCCGTCTTCACGGTGTGCCCGTGTCTATCATTTATGATCGAGATACGCAGTTTACCTCGTACTTTTTGAGGGCAGTTCAGCATGAGTTGGGTACGCGGGTTGAGTTGAGGACAACATTTCATCCTCACATAGACGGGCAGTCTGAGCATACTATTCAGATCTTGGAGGATATGCTCTGCGCCTGTGTTATTGACTTTGGAGGTTCTTGGGATCAATTTTTGCCGTTAGCGAAGTTAACCTACAATAATAGCTACCAGTTGAGCATTCAGATGGCTCTCTATGAGGCATTATATGGTAGACGGTGTAGGTCACCAATTGGGTGGTTTGAGCCGGGGGAGGCTCGGTTATTGGGTACAGATTTAGTTCAGGAGGCCTTAGACAAGGTCAAGATTATACAGGATTGACTTCGTACAGCTCAGTCCAAGCAAAAGAGTTATGCTGACCGTAAAGTTCGTGATATTGCATTCATGGTTGGAGAAAGAATATTGCTTCGGGTATCGCCTATGAAGGATGTTATGAGATTTGGGAAGAAGGGCAAGTTTAGCCCTATGTATATCGGGCCATTTGAGATCCTCGAGAGAGGGGGGGAGGTAGCTTATCGACTTGCGTTGCCTTCAGGGTTATCCTCAGTTCATCCGATATTCCATGTGTCTATGCTCCGAAAATATCATGGTGACCCGTCCCACGTGTTAGATTTCAGCTCTGTCCAGTTGGACAGGGATTTGACTTACGAGGAGGAACCGGTGGCCATTCTAGACCGGCAGGTTCGTCAGATGAGGTCAAAGAGTTACCCTTCAGTTCGAGTGCAGTGGAGAGGACAACCTATTGAGGCAGCTACTTGGGAGTCCGAGTTCGATATGCGGAGTAGATATCCCCACCTTTTCACCAGCCCAGGTATTTTTCTATGTCCGTTCGAGGACAAACGGTTGTTTTAGAGGTGGGGAATGTGATGACCCAAAAGGTCATCTTATGTTTTAGAACTCGAATCGGCGCTCTTAAGCCTTAAAAATTTTATTTTTACCCTCCTCGATTTGTGTGTGCAGTCCGAGCAAGTTTCCGAAAAGCTTTTATGTTGAAAACTAATGAAAATAAGAATTTTTGCCTTAAAAGTTAATTTTAGTTGACTTCGGTCAACATTTTTAGTAAACGGGCACGGATCCGTGCTTTGACAGTCCTGGTGGATCTGTATCGAATTATGGGACCTGGGCGTATGCCCGGAATCGAATTTGGAGGTCCCTAGCTTGAGTTATGAATTTTTGATGAAAATAAAAAGTTTGGAAATTATTTGTTTGTAAGAATTGATTGATATTTGGCATTGTTAGTATCGGGTCCGTATTTTGATCCCAGAGCCCGGTAAAGGTTCATTACGATATTTAAGACATGTCTGTGAAATTTGGTGAGAAACGGAGTTGATTTGACGTGATTCGGACGTCCAGTTGATGAGTTATGGATTTTAAAGTGTTCTTGAGAATTTCATTTGAATTGGTGCTATATTTAGAGTTCTAGGTGTTATTTTGGCGATTTGATCGCGCGAGCAAATTCGAATGATGTTTTTAGACTTGTGTGCATGTTTGGTTTGGAGCCCCGAGGGCTCGGGTGAGTTTCAGATAGGCCACGGGATGTTTTGGACTTTGGAAATCTGGTTTTTCTGCAGAATCTGTGTTCTGGCATGTCCTTCTTCGTGTTCGCGAAGGTACTCTCGCGAACGCGAAGAGTAATCCGGTGAGGCTGAGAATCCTTCTTCGCGAATGTGACAGCCTAGTCGCAAACGCGAAGTGATGGGGGATATACCCTTCGCGAACGCGACCTGCTTATCGCGAACACGAAGCACTTGGGGACCTGGGGGGTTGGTCGTTCTTTCATCGCGAACGCGAGCAACGTCTCGCGAATGCGAAGGCCAGGGGAGCGTAAACATCGTGAACGCGAGCAACGTCTCGCGAACGAGAAAAGGCTTGACAGCCAGTACCCTTCGCGAACGCGACAGTGGCCTCGCGAACGCGATGCACACTGTCGCCCAGTGCATAAAACAGAATCAAACACGGGTTTAAGCCATTTCTTCAACATTTTTCAAGAACCAAATGGGTAGAGGCAATTTTCAAGAGTCATGTTCTTCGCCAAAGTGTTGCTAAGTGATTCTAAACCATTTTCTTTCAATTACCCATTACATTCCTTGAATTATCAACCAAAAATCTAGAGTTTTTAGGGTAGAATTAGGGGTTAGGGTAGAAAATAGGTATTTCGAGAATTTGGGGATTTAGACCTCAATTTGAGTTCGGATTCCAAAATTAATTACATATTCGGGCTCGGGGGTGAATGGGTAAAAGGATTTTGGTCCGAATCTCGGGTTTTGACCAAGCGGGCCCGGGGTTGATTTTTCTAATTTTTGGAGGAAAATTTGGGAAATTTAATTTATGCAATATAATTGGTTCCTTTAGCAATATTTGATATTATTGAGTCATTTTGAATAGATACGAGTGGTTTGGAGGTGAATTCCAAAGGAAAGGCTGTGATTGAGGATTAAGTGGCCTTCGGAGCGAGGTAAGTGTTGTGTCTAACCCTGACTTGAGGGAATTAGGAACCTTAGATTAATTGCTAAGTGAAATTCATGTGAGCGGCGTATATGTGAGGTGACGAGTACCTATGCGCTGCCAATTTACCTGTTTTTCCATGTTTCTCTGTTTTTCTGATATTGTCTCATTCCTATGCCAAATTGCTACGTGTCATACTAGTGTTATCCAAATTATCGTTCTTATTATGTTTATGGATTTCTGGTGATAATTGAGTTTTTATTTCAAGTTGAGATTGATATTATGGAACCAAATGTTGAAGTACGGTTTGTACTTGTTATTCTATCTCCCTGTTGTTATTTATGCATTGCATTATGGTAAGGGAGAGTGTTAATGCACGAAGGGTGATGTCGTGCCATATTGTGAGTGTTAATGCACGAAGGGTGATGCTGTGCCATATTATGAGTGTTAATGCATGAAGGGTGATGTCGTGCCATATTGTGAGTGTTAATGCACGAAGGGTAATGCCGTTCCATGATATGAGAGTTAATGCACGAAAGGTGATGCCGTGTCGTTTCTATTAATTTTGTGGTGAGATTGAGAGTAAAAGCACGAAGGGTGATGCCGTGCATTTTTCCTTACTGTATTCACTATTCCTGTTGATTCATGGTATATTGACTGCTCTGGTGATCATTCTGTTGTAGTTCTTTATCTTGTATTCCCCTCAGTATGTTTTTCCCTCCCGACATTTTCTGTTTAGTTGTTCATTCCTGTTATTTGTGTATACACTTTTAAATTGTATAGGTTGATTGTAGGTGCCTTGCCTTATCCTCTTCACTACTTCGTCGAGGTTAGGCTCGACACTTACCAGTACATGCGGTCGGTTGTACTAATACTGCACTCTGCACCTTCTGTGCAGATTTTGATAGCGGCTCTGGTTGATCGAGATTTTGCTATTGGTCCGCTGTCCGGAGACTCAAGGTATATCTGTCGGCGTCCACAGACCTTGAAGTCCCCGTCTATCATTTTTGTTCTACTATTTATTTTATTCAGACAGTTGTATTTCTTTCAGACTATTACTTGTAAATTCTAGGATGCTCGTGAATTGTTACTCCAGATCCGGGTGGTAGTAATTAATACAGTTTTTATGATATTTCACACTTATTATATTTTATTTTAGTTAATTATTGTTACTTAATGAATAAAAATAAGGAATTGGTTTAATTATTCTCTAACATTGGTTTGCCTGGCAAGTGAAATATTAGGCGATATCACGGTCCCGTCGGTGGAAATTTTTGGGTCGTGACACCAGTCCTATACCAAATTAGTCGCGTTTACCTCGTAATAGCTATATGTGTTCAATACCGAGTGCATAAGTTGTACAACTGTACCGGAGTCCAATCCTTTCATTTCCATAAATGATCCAAGGTTAGTTAGTGCATCTGCTTCTGCATTTTCTTCCCTCGGGATATGCGTAATTGACCACTCCCGCAACCGAGAGAGCAGAGCCTGAACCTTCATTACATATTGTTGCATGTGTTCCTCCTTGGCTTCAAAGATCCCATAGACCGGATTTACCACTAACTGGGAATCTCATTTGATTTCTATGACCTCAGAGTCTAGTCCCCAGGCCAATTCGAGCCCTGCATCAAAGCTTCATACTTCGCTTCATTGCTAGTCAGAGGAACAATTCTTATGGCTTTCCTTAAGGTTTCTCGGGTATGAGTGGTTAATACTATACCGAGCCCGGACCATTTCACATTGGAAGCTCCATCCGTGAATAATTTCCAAACTCTTGATGTCGATTCTGACACCATTACTGCTTGTTTGGTAGCCAAAGGTAAAAATCCTGGACTGAAATCAGCCACAAAGTCAGCCAAAACCAGTGACTGAATTGCAGTCCTAGGTTTGTATTCTATGTCAAATTCGATCATTTCAATGGCCCATTTGGCCAGCTTACTTGAGAGTTCAGGTTTATGGAGAATATTCCGCAGGGGAAAAGTGGTCACCATAGCTATCGGATGACATTAGAAATAAGGCCTTAGCTTTCGAGCGGGGACTACAAGGGCTAAGGCCAATTTTTTTAGATGTGGGTAGCGAGTTTCTACTCCCGTTAAAATTTTACTAATGTAGTAAATAGGATATTGCTTACCTTCATCCTCACGGACTAAAACAACACTTACCGCAACCTCCGAGACCGCTAAGTAGATTAGTAATTGTTCGCCCTCCTCCGGTTTTGACAATAACGGAGGACTTGACAAATACCTTTTCAGATCCTTCAAAGCATGTTGGCATTCCAGTGTCCACTCAAGTTATTCTTCTTCTTGAGAAGTGCGAAAAAATGATGGCACTTTTTCGAAGACCGGGAAATGTATCTGCTCATAGCGGTCAATCTCATTATTAGCCTTTGGACCTCTTTTATGCTTGATAGCTGGTCCGGGATGTCTTTGATGGCTTTGATTATATTCGGGTTAACCTTGACCCCCCTTTGTGATGCTAGGAATCCCAGGAATTTATCGGAGCTGACCCCGAACGCACACTTCTCGTGGTTAAGCTTTATGTTGTTCTTCCTTAGGATGTCAAAAGTTTCTTGCAAGTGTTTAAGATGATCACCTACGTTCAAAGACTTAACAAGCATATCATCTATGTAAACTTCCAGGGTTTTCCCTATTTGCTTTTCAAATATCTTGTTCACGAGTCGTTGATAAGTGGCTCTGGCATTCTTTAGCCCGAAGGACATCACATTGTAACAATATGTGCCGAAATTCGTGATAAACGAAGTTTTTTTCCTGATCCTCGGGGTTCATTTTGATTTGGTTGTACCTAGAGTAGGCATCGAGGAAACTCATAAACTCGTGCCCGGCCGTCGAATCAATCATTTGATCAATGTTTGAAAATAGGAACGAGTCTTTTGGGCACGCCTTATTTAAGTCCTTATAATCTATGCATGTGCAAAATATATTATTCTTCTTTGGAACTACTACTACGTTAGCTAGTTAATCAGGATATTTTACTTCTCGGATTGAACCGATATCAAGCAAGCGAGTTACCTATCCTTTGACAAATTTGTTTCCGACCTCGGCAATAGGACGTTTTAACTGTCTCCCCGGAGGGATGCTGGGGTCCGAGCTTAGCTTGTGCATGGCCACTTCTGGTGGGATACCTGTCATATCCGCATGTGACCGCGCAAAACAATCGACACTAAATTTAAGGAATTCAATAAATCCATACCTGAGAACTTTTCGAAAAATGCGACTTGTTCAAGTTCCTCCGCTATAGATTTGGTTGCGTTCGTATCTTCTCAGAACAATCCTTGTAAATTTTTAAAGCATTTTCTTTTCTTTTCTTTTGTTCTCTTTTCTATTCTAGGGAGTTCCATTGATTCTGACATTCTTTCTGATTCTGAAATTATCACCATATGATCGGTATGGTAGACGATCCCAGCCCGATCGCCTGGACCCCATTCTTGTAGTGCCTCACAGTTCAAGGTTCTAGCATGCTCGCATTTTTGTGCCTTGCCATAGCACTTCTATCATAGTGCCCGAACCAACGGTACACTAATCTCCCACTCTGGCATGAGTAGTTTTGGGGTAACATAAACCTCTAGAGGCTATTAACCCTTCTCAGTGATCTAAGAAAACTCCCAAAATATTCTTCTGAGTGATTCTTGTATCACAAAATCAAAAACAATGATATATCTCCGCAGTTATCATCAAAATAGTTCCATAAAATCATGTAAAATTTTTTTTGATAGTTTATACATTAAAGAAATATATGCAAGTCATGGATGCATGAGACATGATTTACGGAATAACATACTATTCTTGAGTTATTAACCATGATAATCATCTAAGATCTTTTTTATAATTCTAATGGATAATGTGAGTCCACTCGTTCTATTCATAACCCATATTAACGTCCTATACAGTCCAACAAATACTTATGTCATGATTTTTTGAGAAGACAACTTTAGTAAAAGCATTGTCTCTACTCACCTTAATTTCTTGCTTCTGAATACCTTCATTTGCTCCAATCCAATATGTTCAGCTCACCAAACAAATCTATACATAGTTAACTTAAAAATCAATATTAGAAGTTCCAAGATTTCCAATATATAGAAACCTTAGGTTTGATTCTTCTCTCCTTCTAAAGTTCATCGTTAATATAAGTTTTTATAGTAGTTTCTAGGAACAAATATCAACCATAAACCTCTCTAACAATTATGGTTGAAAGCGGTTACGAAATTTACCTTGAATCGTGAAACCTTAGGTTAGCGGAGAGACTGTGTTCTTGAGTTCTTATTGAGAATCTAGCGATCTTGAGATGGAATACTGTTAAAATTGATGTTTAGAAGTAGTATTCTAGTGTTAATCGCATTGAAAACTCACCTTAAGTGGTATGAGGACCCTTGAATGACTTGAGGATGAGAGGGGAGATTTAATCTTTAAAGAATGAGGCTGTTTTCTCTCTCCCCGCTCCTTTATTTCAATTTCGTGCCTTTGGCGTCACGGTCAGTGCCCAGCGCCACCCAAAATGCCCCAAATAAAATTACTTCTGATTTTGGCATTCTGATTAGTGCCTGGCGAACCCCTGGGCGCCTGAAATGCGGCCCATTTTTCTGACAGGATAGTTTTCAGTAAAACGCCGATAACTTTTTATAGGAACATCGAAATGATGAACTGTTTAAAGTGTTAGAAACTAGACTTCAATGGCCTCAATTCATTATATTATATATTAATAGATATGATCATTGAAACTTAGGTCATGTGCGGCTAAGGTCATTTTCATCCCTTAAACAACTCCAATGAATTCCAATTTATTCATCTCCTCTTATAACCATCCATTTAACCTTCTAAACATAAGTTTTATGTATTTTATGCCTTCATAACTTTTCATATACCTTTGTGTCCTACTTAGAGCTTGAGCGAGAGCGTAATACTTAGCAAAAGTTTTTCGAGACTTTACAATACTAACATGAGAAATACTGGATTTTAGATAAATCTATAGTTTTCTTAAACATTTTCTAAATTTGCTCTCTCCAATCTCGTTTTGTATAAGCTTATCTTATTAATTATTTATATGTTCATTACATAATTAAGACGAAATAAATATTCCTTAATAATATGGCCAAGCCTCTTTACAATGACGTAGTTTGTCCGGACAAATTTTTACAGCTATAGTAAAGAGTAGTTATAAAGAACATATATTATGACATAACATAAATTAAAGAATTGGTTTCAAAGAAAGCTCGACTGTTACAATAAAGTGTTGTTATGAAAGATAACTGTTATAAAAAAGTATGATTGTATTTCATAATATGATCGAACTTTAATCAAATTCTACTTTGTAGAGTCCCTTCATTAATTGTTTTATAAATCTTGTAACTCAAGTTTAATGTAGGATTTAAACTTATACTATGGTTATATAGTGTTCGATAATCAACCATATTTAATGTGGTTAAATAAACCCAGTAAGTAAAATGATTGAAGTTCAAAACCTATAAATTAAAATTTTCGAATGCGCCTCTATTGTCGTTAACATGTACTACCAAACTAATAGCAAGACATGACATCTAGTTAATATTTACACTAAATTATATTAATATACTATGAGTAAGTAATTCAATAATGTGAGACTATATATAAAATTAATTATAGTAAGTGATAAAAATTTAAATTTAATAACATAATAAATTTTTACGCGATCAGGAGGTGACGGGTACGAGCTATGGAAACAACCTCTTGCAATGCAAAGTAAGACTGTGTACAATAGAACATTGTTATCCGATCCTTTTCTGAACCCCCGCATAGCAAGAGTTTAGTGCACCAGACTGCCATTATTTTTAAGTAACATTCTTTGGGAAAAGATGCAAGCATACATGATACTATACACCTATCATGGTTAGTAGGGGGATTTTAATGAAGTAGTAAGAGCCTCTGAAAAATTTGGTGGTAATTCAATTAGTGTGATAAATTTTTACGATGTCGTAATCATTGTCAATTAATTGACCTTGGCTATCGAGGTAGCAAATACACATAGACAAACAGACGTATGTTTAATTATAGGTTTTTAAAGCGATTAGATAGATGTGTTGGGAATTATGAGTGGCTTAATAAGTTCCCGGACGCATATGTCCAACATTACCTAAAGCACACTCTGATCATTGCCCGTTATTTATTAATCTACATAAAAATTTCAAACGAGATCGAATGTTCAGATTTGAAACAATCTGGACATCATATCCTCAATTCAATTCCCTAATTCAAAATAATTGGACCCCTAATAAGCATATTTTTAACGACATTGAGGATTTTACTGAAAATGTCCAAGAATAAAACAAATCCACTTTTGGCAATATTTTTAAAGAAAAAAAAATATTTTTAGCTAGACTAAAAGATATACAAATATCTCCTAGGTACCCTACAAGTACCTTTTATACTATTTAGAAATTGACTTTATAAACAAATACAATGAAATATTGCGACTCAAACAGGATTTATGGAAATTAAAATCGCGTATTAATTAGTAATAAGATGGGAATGCGAACACTAAATTATTCCACTTAACAACCATCCAAAGAAGAAAATAAAACTGCATAACTGCCCTAAAAGATTCAGGGGGTAACTGGATTTTTGAACAATCCAAAATAAATGAATGGTTGAATCTTATTATCAAACACTATTTACAATTACTCACACTTACTCATCCAATTCCTATTCCGTAGCACCTTACAATATCCTAAATACAAATGATCATCATACATTAAATAACACTAACTGCGTGTGAAATCCACACCGCAATAAATTCTTTTAAACCTTTAAAGGCACCAGGCCTGATGGCCTACATCCCTATTTCTACCAAAAGTATTGGTCGTATATTGCACCTTTTGTCATATCCGTTTGCCATGAAGTTTTTACTACCAAATACATTCCGCCAATAGTAAACAAAACGTTTTTGTGTCTCAATCCAAAAAATTTGCATCCATCTTCAATTACCCAATATAGACCCATTAGCCTTTGTAATACTCTTTATAAACTCATAATAATAATTATAGTTAATAAAATCATGTCACAATCCAAAATCCATTAAAGGTCGTGATGGTGCCGGACACCGCTGTCAGGCAAGCTAAAAATAAATTCTTAATTTGGTTCTCATTTTAATATTTTTGAAATCATATTTCCTTTAATTAAAAAGTAAAAGATGAAATCTACATAATAAATAATAATATTTTTTTAATAATCTCAATATAGGACAACCCATAATCATCCCAGAACCCGGTGTCACAAGTGCATGAGCCTCAACTAGGAATGTAAAATAAAATACAACATTTGTCCAAAATACAAATTTGGATAGGAGAAATATAAATACTCTGAAGGAGACTCTGTTGGCTGCGGATTATAGTATAGAATGCAGCTCACCTAAGTCCCCGCCATAACCGTGCCTCTGCGCCCATAAGGCCACTAAACATATATGTACCTGCACAAAAATGTGCAGCAAGTATAGTATGAGTACGTAAATCAACGTGTACCCAGTAAGTATCCCGCCTAACCTCAAAGAAGTAGTGACAAGGGGTCGACTTCGACACTTACTATAGGCTATAAATAAAATATCAATGATATAATTAAGTATGGATTATATAAAATATTTGCAAGCTCAATATTTTAAAGTAAGTAAGCAGTTCTTTTATAATTAAGAAATCTCCAAATTTATTTTCCTTTATTTAACAATTTATCTCAGGCCAAGGAGGCACTATCCTTTATTGTAAATTCCAAAGCAATCAAATTCAATTATGTGCAAATCTTGCAGAGGTCGTACGGCCCGCTCCAATATAAATATTTAAACTGTGCACTGCCGAGGGTCGAACGGCGTGAACCATAGATGCATCTATTAAATTTGCTGAGGCGCTCGGCCCGCTCCACAAAATGATAAACACATTCAAACAACCAAGTCAAGAATTTATTAAGGGGCAATTATTCAAGAAAATGCCAAATTCTCATTTAATGGTTAAGAGAATGAATTCTATCCTTTTCAAATTCCTTTACCAAGTTCAATGTGATCTAAGCAAATCAAATTAACAAGAAGATTGCAACATCGCAAGTATAGCATGATTTGGATCCTAGACTATCCGGACTTAAGCATAATAGTAGCTACGCACGGACTCTCGTCATCTCGCGCGTACGTAGTCCCCAGAAATAAGAGCACATGATGATTTGATTCGCCTATGGGGTTAATTTCCTCTTACAAGGTTAGAAAGGAGACTTACCTCGCTCCGTAAATTCCATAACCGGGTCCAAAGCCTCTCCAACAACTTAAACAGATGCCCAACGCTACAAAACTAGTCAATAAATGTGCAAACCCATAAATATATACTCTAATACTCTTTATAATTCAATTTACAATAATTTCCAACTCCGCTCGAAAAGTCGATAAAAATCACCCTCGAACCCACGTGTCCGGATTTCGAAAATTTTCGAAGATAAACATTACTCATAACCCCACAAACTCAAATGTATAATTCATTCTAAATTCCATGCCCAAATTCGTGGTTTAAATTCAAAGATATAAATTTTTAGGTTTTTCTTCAAAATCCCAAATTTCTACGAATTTTCATGCTGGAATCCATATAAAAACCATGCATTTATCTAGGAATGGATGGGAATAACTTACCTTAGCTTAGTTGATGAAAAAAACTCCACTTGAAGCTCTCCAAAAATTTGCCCAACCAAGAGAGAATGGAAGAAAATGAGCCAATTCCTCGTTCTTAAAGAAACACACTGCCCAGCAATCTCTCGCACCTGCGGTCACTTGACCGCTTCTGCGGTCCCGTAGGTGCGTCGAAAATACTGCTTTTGCGGTCCTCCTTCAGGCCCCTCAACTCCGTATCTGCGGCTCCATCCGCGCTTTTGCGCCTTCGCTTTTGCGTCTAATGACCCGATAGGTCATCTTATATTTTAAAACCTAATTATGTGATTCAAAGCCTTTAAAATATTATTTTATCCTCTTCGAATTGCGTTCACAGTCCAGGTGTGTTTCTGAAAAGCTTTTATGTTAAAAATCATGAAAAATATAAAATTTTACTTTGAAAATAATTTGAGTTAACTTTGGTCAACATTTTGAGTAAACGGACCCGGATCTATGTTTTGACGGTCCCGATAGGTTCGTATCATAATTTGAGACCACAGCGTATGCTCAGAATTGAATTCCGAGGTCCCTAACTCGAGATTTGATTTTGTTGATACCGGGTCCGTATTTTGGTTTCGAAGCTCTGTACAGGTCCACTATAATATTTATGACTTGTCTGTCGAATTTGGTGAGAAACAAATTTAATTTGACGCGATTCGGACGTTCGGTTGTGAAAATAGAAATTTTAAAGTTTTCTTAAAAATTCCATTTGATTTGGTGTCTGATTCATAGTTCTAGGCATTATTTTGGTATTTCGATCACGCGAGCGAGTTCGTATGATGTTTTGGGACTTGTGTGCATGTTTGGTTTGGAACCCCGAGGGCTCGGGTGAGTTTCGGATAGGTTACGAGATGATTTGAACTTAGAAATTCTAGTTTGTCTGCAGTTTCAGGTGCCTTCTGGTTTCCTTCTTCGTGTAAGCGAAGGCGTTCTCGCGAACGCAATGTGTGAACTCGGCTGGGTGGGTTTTTCTCCTATACGAACGCGAGACTACTATCGCAAATGCGGAGCATTGGGGGGATTGCTCTACGCGAACGCAAACTGTCACACGCGAACGCGTAGCAATAGGAATGCTTGGAAGGGAAATCAGGGGTGACGATATGCGAACGAGAGCCCTGTCTCGCGAACACGAAGGTGAGGCGGGCTATACCTTCGGGAACGCGTTGAGTCTCCCGTGATCGCGTAAGCCATTAAGGCTCTGCTCTTCGCGAACGCGTCAATGTTCACGCAAACGCGATAAATACTCACACCCAGTGATAAAACAGTCCCAATTACGGAATTTTTTCATTCTTTCAAAAAATTCAAAACTGAAAGACCTAGAGGCGATTCTCCCATGCGATTTTCTTCCCCAATTTATTGGTAGGTGATTCTAACCTACTTTCTTTCAATTACCCATTGCATTCCATGAGTTTTCAACCTAAAAATCTTGGATTTTCATGATAGAAATTGGGGGTTTGGGTAGAATTAGGGATTTTTGCATAATTGGAATTTAGACCTCGAATTGAGGTCGGATTTCGAAATAAATTATATAATCGGGCTCGGGGTGAATGGGTGAATAGATTTTGGTCCGAAACTTAGGTTTCGACCAAGTGGGGCCGGGATCGATTTTTGACTTTTTGGGGGAAAGTTTGGGGAATCTAAATTATGCATTGTAATTAATTTTTTTAGCAATATTTGACATTATTGAGTTGTTTGTGGATAGATACGATTGGTTTGGAGGCGGATTCTAGAGCAAAAGCGGTAATTGAGCATTGAGTGGCCTTTGGAGCGAGGTAAGTATTGTGTCTAACCTTGACTTGAGGGAATAGAACTTGTTTGTCTATTTGCTACATGTTTAGATGTTGGAGAACAATGTATATGTGAGGTGACGAGTACTTATGCGTTATAGTCGAGTTAAAGCATGCGGGCGGGGGCTTGGTTTCTTGCAATTATAGCTTCCTTTATTCATGTTATCCATGTTTAGACTAGTATTGTTAAATTGATCGTTCTTATCATGTTTACGGATCTTCTGGTGATAATTGAGTATTAATTTCAAAGTTGAGGTTTATATTGTGGAACCAAATATTGAAGTAAAGCTTGTACTTATTATTCTATCTCCCTGTTGTTATTTGTTCTTTGCATTATGGTAAGGGAGAGTATTAATGCACGAAGGGTGATGTCGTGCCATATTGTGAGTGTTAATGCACAATGGGTGATGTTGTGCCATGTTATGAGTGTTAATGCACGAAGGGTGATGTCGTGCCATATTGTGAGTGTTAATGCACGAAGGGTGATGTCGTACCATATTGTGAGTGTTAATGCACGAAGGGTGATGACGTGCCACGTTATGAGAGTTAATGCACGATGGGTGATGCCGTGGCGTATCTATTGATTTATATTGTGAGGTTGAGAGTAAAAGCATGAAGGGTGATGCCGTGCAATTTTTTTCATTGTGTTTAGTTATTTTCACTGGTTAAAAGCATGTTGACTGTTCTGGTTATCATTTTCATTGTATCTCCTATATCTTGTGCCCATTTAGCATTTCCCCCTCCCAATAGTATATGTTTAGCTGTTACTGTTGTTTTCTTGTTAGATATTGTTTAACTGCACAGGTTCATGATGTTTGTCGTGTACTAGCCTCGTCACTACTTCGTCGAGGTTAGGCTCGACACTTACAAATACATGGGGTCGGTTGTACTAATACTATACTATGCATTTTTTGTGCAGATCCCAGTAATGGACCCTTCGGATCGTGAGGTGTAGCAGCTCGGACTGGTTCATAGGAGACTCAAGATAGATCTGTTGACGTTCGCAGATCTTGAAGTCCCCGTCTATCTTTTCAATTTCTTTTTACTGTTTCTTTCGTTCAAACAGTTGTATTTCTTTCAGACTTTTACTTGTAGTAAATCCTAAAAGTTCGTGAATTATGACTCTAGATCCGGGTGGTAGTAATTAATGAAGTATTTATATTATTATGCACTCGCTGTATTTCAATTTAGCTTATTTGCTGTAATTTACTGAATTGAATAAGGATTGGCTTAATAATTCTCTAACGCCGGCTTGCCTAGCAAGTGGAATGTTAGACGCCATCACGGTCCCGACGGTGGGAATTCCAAGTCGTGGCAAGTTGGTATCAGAGCACTAGGTTGCCTAGGTCTCACAATTCACGAGCGAGCTTAGTAGAGTCTGGGGGATCGGTATGGAGACGTCTGTACTTATCTCCCAGAGGCTATGAAGTTTAGGAACAAATGTTACTTCTATTATTCTCTGTTGTGCAATTTTATTCTATCATTGGTGATTGAACTCTTCTGTTCTTGTCCTTCCACGAATGGCGAGAACACGTACCGCTTCTTCAACTGACCACCAGCCAGATCCTCCGGTAACAGCTCCTACGAGGGGCAGAGGTCGAGGTCGAGGTCGAGGTCGTGTCAGAGGCCGAGGCAGGGGTAGAGCTCAGTCCAGAGCTCGAGCACCAGTACCAGCAGTGGAGCCTCAGGTAGAGGTTGATGAGGAGGTTCCATCCCAGGCTATGCCTGTCGGACCAGCTCAGGTCCCGAAGGGGTTCATTGCCACCCCAGTGCTTCAGGACGCTTTGGTCCATTTGGTGGGCCTTATGGAGAGTGTGGCCTAGACTGCCGCATTTCCCATGGCACCAGCCATCTCTCAGGCTGGAGGAGGAGCCCAGACTCTTGCTACTCATACTCCAGAGCAGATGGCTCCCCAGTACCAGACTCCAGCAGCTCATCTAGTCGGAGTAGTTTAGCCGATTGTTGTGGCACAAACCGGTGATGGATGAGTTATGTCTTATGAGGCTTTGTGGAGATTGGACAGGTTTACCAAGCTCTTTCTATTTCACTTCAGTGGTGCTCCTTCAGAGGATCCCCAGAAGTATCTTTACAGTTGTCATGAGGTGCTACGGAACATGGGTAAAGTGGAGACCAATGGGGTCGATTTCGCTGCATTTCAGATGACTGGTTCCGCCAAGAAATGGTGGAGAGATTATTTGTTGACCAGACCAGCGGGGTCGTCTGCTTTTACTTGGGACCAGTTTTATCAGCTCTTTCTAGAGAAGTTTCTCCCTATCATACTGAGAGAGGAGCACCGTCGTCAGTTCGAGCATCTCCAGCAGGGCAGTATGACTGTTACTCAGTATGAGACCTCTTTTGTGGATTTGGCCCGTGATCTTCTTCTGCTTCCTACCGAGAGAGAGAGGGTGAGGAGGTTTATTGACGGACTTGCTCAACCTATCGTATTACAGATGGATAAAGAGATTGGAGTAAGATTTCTTTTCAGGCGGTTACCAATGTCGCTAAGCGAGTTGAGATGGTTCTTGCTCAGGGAGGTCAGGGATCTGACAAGAGACCACGTCATTCCGGGGGGTTCATCGGTGCCTCATGTGGAGGCAGGGGTACTTTTAGTAGAGGCCATCCTCCCAGGCCATTTCATTCAGCACTCCAGGCATCCCACGGTGCTTCAGGGAGTCGTGGTCCATATGTGCCTTATTCCGACCAGCTAGCCTACAGTGCACCACCAGCTCCTATTAGTGCACCTCCGCTCCAGAGTTTTCAAGGTGGTTACTCAAGTCGACAGGTTCAGTTTCAGGGTCAGCAGTCACAGCAGCCGAGGTCCTGTTATACTTGTGGTGATCTGAGGCACATTGCTAGATTTTGCCCTCGGGCATCGGGCAGCTCACAGCATCAGGGTTCTCGTGCCATGGTTTTGACACCAGTTGCTGCACCACCTGCTCAGCCAACCAGAGGCAGGGGTCAGGCAGCCAGAGGTAGAGGCCAGACTGTTAGAGGTGGAGGTCATGCCGTTAGAGGTAGAGACCAGCCAGTTAGAGGCCGTCCCAGGGACGTAGTTCAGGGTGGTGGGGACCAGCCCCGGTGTTATGCTTTCCCAGCCAGGCCTGAGGCTGAGTCATCTGACCTTGTTATCACAGGTACTGTTTTAGTTTGCATTAGAGATGCTTCAGTTTTATTTGATCCGGGTTCTACTTATTCCTACGTGTCATCCTATTTTGCTTCATATTTGGTTGTGCCTTGTGATTCTTTGAGTGCTCATGTATTTGTGTCCACGCCTGTGGGAGATGTTATTGTTGTACATCGTATTTATCGTTCGTGTGTGGTCACCATTGGGAGCCTTGAGACTAGTATAGATCTTCTAATTCTCGATATGGTCGATTTTTATGTTATCTTGGGTATGGATTGTTTGTCACCTTATCATGCTATATTGGACTGTCACGCTAAGACGGTGACCTTATCCTTGTCGGGATTGCCTCGATTAGAGTAGAGAGGGACTCTAGGCCATTCTACCAGCAGGGTTGTCTCTTATACGAAGGCTCGGTGTGTGGTCGAGAAGGGGTGTCTAGCTTATTTGGCTTATGTCCGTGATTCTTGTGCAGAGGTTCCTTCCATGGATTCAGTACCCGTTGTTCGTGAGTTTCCAGAGGTGTTTCCTGCAGACCTGCCGAGGATACCACCCAACAAGGATATTGAGTTCTGTATTGATTTGGCTCCGGGCACTCAGCCCATCTCTATTCCGCCATACCATATGGCCCCACAAGAGTTGAAAGAATTAATGGAACAGATGCAAGATTCGCTTGATAAGGGCTTCATTAGACCTAGTGTCTCGCCCTGGGGTGCACCTGTGTTGTTTGTGAAGAAGAAAGATAGATTGATGAGGATGTGTATAGATTATCGGTAGTTGAACAAAGTCACCATCAAGAACAAGTATCTATTGCCGAGGATTGACGATTTATTTGATCAACTTAAGGGTGCCAAGTTATTTTTGAAGATTGATTTGAGATCTGGCTACCATCAGTTGAGGATTAGGGCATCCGATGTCCCTAAGATAGCTTTTCGGAGTCGTTACGAGCATTATGAGTAACTAGTTATGTCCTTTGGGTTAATAAACGCCTCAGCAGCATTCATGGATTTGATGAATCGAGTGTTCAATCATTATTTGGACTCTTTTATAATCGTGTTCATTGATGATATCTTGATCTACTCCCGTAGTCGAGAGGAGCATGAGCATCATCTTAGGATTGTACATCAGACTCTGAGAGCCAGCCAGTTATATGCTAAATTTTCAAAGTGCGAGTTTTGGCTGGATTCATTTGCTTTTTTTGGAGGCACTATCTTTACGGCGTGTCGTGTGAGGTCTTCACGGATCATCGGAGCCTTCAGTAATTGTTCAAGCAAAAGGATCTCAATTTGAGGCAGAGGAGGTGGCTGGAGCTATTGAAAGACTATGATATCACTATTTTGTACCACCCCGGGAAGGCCAATATGGTGGCCGATGCCTTAAGTAGAAAGGCAATGAGTATGGGCAGCCTTGCGTTCATTCTAGTTGGTGAGAGGCCGCTTGCATCATATGTTCATACTTTAGCCAACCAGTTTGTAAGGTTGGATATTTCAGAGCCCAGCCATGTTCTAGCTTGTACAATTGCTCGGTCTTCTTTGTTTGAGCGTATCAGAGATCGGCAGTATAACGACCCTCATTTGTAAGTCCTTAGGGATACAGTGCGGCATGGTGGTGCCAAGCAGGTTACTGCCGGAGATGACAGAGTTTTGAGGATGCAGGGTCATATTTGTGTGCCTAATGTAGATGGACTTCGTGAGTTGATTCTTGATGAGACTCACAGTTCCCGGTATTGTATTCATCCGCGCGCCGCCAAGATGTATCAGGACTTGTGGCAGCATTATTGGTGGAGGAGGATGAAGAAGGATATAGTTGTTTATGTAGCTCGGTGTCTAAATTATCAGCAAGTAAAGTATGAGCATCAGAGACCTGGTGGTTTGCTTCAGATGATAGAGATTCCTGAGTGGAAGTGGGAGCGTATCACTATGGATTTCATTGTTGGACTCCCACGGACTCAGAGGAAGTTCGACGTAGTTTGGGTCATTGTGGACAGGCTGACTAAGTCAGCGCATTTCATTCATATGGCAGTTGCCTATTCTTCGGAGCGGTTGGCACAGATTTACATCTGCGAGATCGATATACGCAGTTCACCTTGCACTTCTGGAGGTCAGTACAACGTGAGTTGGGTACACGGGTTGAGGTGAGCACAACGTTTAATCCTCAGACAGACGAACAATTCGAGTCCACTATTCAAATCTTGGAGGATATGCTCTGCACATGTGTTATAGACTTCGGAGGATCGTGGGATCAGTTCTTGCCCTTTGTAGAGTTCGCCTACAATAACAGCTACCATTCGAGCATTCAGATGGCTCTCTATGAGGCATTATACGGTAGGCGGTGCCGGTCACCAGTTGGGTTATTCGAGCCAGGGGAGGCTCAGTTGTTGGATACAAATTTGGTACAGGATGCCTTGGATAAGGTCAAGATTATTCAGGATCGACTTCACACAGCTCAGTCCAGGCAGAAGAGTTATGCCGACCGTAGAGTTTGTGATGTTGCATTCATGATCGGAGAGAGAGTGTTTCTTCGGGAATCACCCATGAAGGGTGTAATTAGATTCAGAAAGAAGGTCAAGTTGAGCCCTAGGTATATCGGACCTTTTGAGATTCTGGAGAGAGTGGGAGAGGTGGCTTACAGGCTTGCGTTGCCACCTAGTTTAGCAGTTGTTCATCCGGTATTCCATATGTCCATGCTTTGGAAGTATCACGGAAATCTGTCCCATGTGTTAGATTTCAGCTCTATCCATTTGTAGAAGGATTTGACTTACAATGAGGAGTCGGTGGCTATTCTAGCCCGACAGGTTTGACAACTGAGGTCTAAGAGTTATCCTTCAGTTCGAGTGCAGTGGAGAGGTCATCCCGTTGAGGCAGATACTTGGGACTCCGAGTCAGATATGCAGAGTAGATATCCACATCTTTTCACCAGCACAGGTACTTTTCTATGTCCGTTCAAGGACGAACGGTTATTTTAGAGGTGGAGAATATGATAACCCGATAGGTCATCTTATATTTTAAAACCTAATTATGTGATTCGAAGCCTTAATTTTTACCCTCCTCGAGTTGCGTGCACAGTCCGGACGTGTTTACGGAAAGCTTTTATGTTAAAAACTGTGAAAAATATGAAATTTTGCTTTAAAAGTTATTTGAGTTGACTTTGGTCAATGTTTTGAATAAACTGACTCGGATCTGTGTTTTGACGGTCCCGGTAGGTCCGTATCGTAATTTGGGACATGGGCATATGCCCGGAATTGAATTCTGAGGTCCCTAGCTCGAGATATGGAATTTTGGTGAAAACTTAAAAGTTTGAAAGTTTAATGATTTTAAGAATTGACTGGTGTTTGGTTTTGTTGATACCGGGTCTGTATTTTGGTTTCGGAGCCCTGTACAGGTCCACTATAATATTTATGACTTGTCTGTCGAATTTGGTGAGAAACAGAGTTGATTTGAGGTGATTCGGACGTTCGGTTGTGAAAATAGAAATTTTAAAGTTTTTTTGAAAATTCCATTTGACTTGGTGTCTGATTCGTAGTTCTAGGCATTATTTTGGTGTTTTGGTCGCGCGAGCGAGTTCGTATGATGTTTTGGGACTTGTGTGCATGTTCGGTTTGGAGCCCCGAGGGCTCGGGTGAGTTTCGGATAGGCTACGAGATGATTTGAACTTAGAAATTCTAGTTTGTCTACAGTTTCAGGTGCCTTCTGGTTTCCTTCTTCGTGTTCGCAAAGGCACTCTCGCGAACGCGATGTGTGAACTGGGCTGGGTGAGTTTTTCTCCTATGCGAACACGAGACTACTGTCGTGAACGTGGAGTATTGGGGGGATTGCTCTACGCGAACGCGAACTGTCACACACGAACGCGTAGCAATAGGCAGGCTAGGAAGGGAAATCAGGGGTGACGCTATGCGAACGAGAGCCCTGTCTCGCGAACGCGAAGGTGAGGCGGGCTATACCTTTGCGAACGCGTTGAGTCTCCCGCGATCGCATAAGCCATTAAGGCTCTGCTCTTTGCGAACGCGTCAGTGTTCACACGAACGCGATGAACACTGACGCCCAGTGATAAAACAGTCCCAATTACGGGATTTTGCCATTCTTTCATAAATTTCAAAACTGAAAGACCTAGAGGCGATTCTCCGATAAGATTTTCTTCCCCAAATTGTTGGTAAGTGATTCTAACCTACTTTCTTTCAATTACACATTGCATTCTATGAGTTTTCAACCTAAAAATCTAGGATTTTCATGGTGGAAATTGGGGGTTTGGGTAGAATTAGGGATTTTTGCATAATTGGAATTTAGACCTCGAATTGAGGTCGGATTTCGAAATAAATTATATAATCAGGCTCGAGGGTGAATGGGTGAATGAATTTTTGTCCGAACCTTGGGTTTTGACCAAGCGGGGCCGGGGTTGATTTTTGACCTTTTGAGGGAAAGTTTTGGGAATCTAAACTTATGCATTGTAAATGATTTCTTTAGCAATATTTGATATTATTGATTCGTTTGTGGATAGATACGAGTGGTTTGGAGGTGGATTCTAGAGGAAAAGAGGTAATTGAGCATTGAGTGGCCTTTGGAGCGAGGTAAGTATTGTGTCTAACCTTGAGTTGAGGGAATAGAACTTATTTGTCTATTTGCTACATGTTTAGACATTGGGAAACAACGTATTTGTGAGGTGACGAGTACTTATGCGTTATAGTCGGGTTAAAGCATGCGGGCGGGGGATTGGTTTCTTGCAATTCTAGCTTCCTTTGTTCATGTTATCCATGTTTAGACTAGTATTGTTAAATTGATTGTTCTTATCATGTTTACGGATCTTCTGGTGATAATTGAATATTGATTTCGAAGTTGAGGTTGATATTGTGGAACCAAATGTTGAAGTAAAGCTTGTACTTGTTATTCTATCTCCGTGTTGTTATTTGTTCTTTGCATTATGGTAAGGGAGAGTGTTAATGCACGAAAGGTAATGTCGTGTCATATTGTGCGTGTTAATGTACGAAGGGTGATGTCGTGCCATATTGTGAGTGTTAATGCACAATGGGTGATGTTTGTGCCATGTTGTGAGTGTTAATGCACGAAGGGTGATGTCGTGCCATATTGTGAGTGTTAATGCACGAAGGGTGATGTCGTGCCACGTTATGAGAGTTAATGCACGATAAGTGATGCCGTGTCGTATCTATTGATTTATATTGTGAGGCTGAGAGTAAAAGCACGAAGGGTGATGCCGTGCAATTTTTTTCAATGTGTTTAGTTGTTTTCACTGGTTAAAAGCATGTTGACTGTTCTAGTTATCATTTCCGTTATATCTCATATATCATGTGCCCCGTTAGCATGTCCCCCTCCCAATAGTATATGTTTAGCTGTTACTATTGTTTTCTTATACATATATTATTATCTACACAGGTTTGTTATGTAGGTGTCTTGTCGTAGCTTCGTCAATACTTAGTCGAGGTTAGGCTTGACACTTACCAGTAAATGGGGTCGGTTGTACTGATATTGCATTCTGTACTTCCTGTGCAGATTTTGGTATTGGTCCCAGCTGATCAAGAGGCGTAGCAGCTTGGACTGGTTCATCGAAGACTCAAGGTAGATTTGTTAGCTTTCGTAGACCTTGAAGTTTCCGTCTATCTTTCCAGTTTCTTTTTACTATTTCTTTCGTCCAAATAGTTGTATTTCTTTCAGACTTTTACTTGTAGTAAATCTTAGAAGTTTGTAAATTGTGACTCTAGATTCGAGTGGTAGTAATTAATGAAGTTTTTATATTATTTCGCACTCGCTGTATTTCATTTTAGCTTATTTGTTGTCATTTACTGAATTGAATAAGGATTGGCTTAATAATTCTCTAACGTCAACTTGCCTAGCAAGTGGAATGTTAGGCGCCATCACGGTCCCGACGGTGGAAATTTCGGGTCGTGACACTGGGGCACCACATGCACAGGTGCAATCCTGTTTCTACGGAACTCGACTGCATCTGTGGTCCCAGCCTTCCCCAGCCAAAACCGCTCTTGCGACCCTCATGGTCGCTTCTGCGGCTCCGCACCTGCGGCCATAACCTCGCAGATGCGGTTACACCAGAAGACAGCAGCCTCACCACCCATCCAAGTCCAAATTCGATCTGTTAACCATCTGGGATCCACCCGAGGCCCTCGAGACCTCAACCAAATATACCAACACGTCCGAAAACACAACACAAACTTGCTTGAGGCCTCATATCACATCAAACAACATCGAAATCATGAATCGCACTCCAATTCAAGCTTAATGAACTTTAGAACTTTGATCTTCTATATTTAATGTCGAAACCTATCAAATCACGTCCGATTGACCTCAAACTTTGCACACAAGTCACATTCGACATTACGGACTGACTCCAACTTCCAGAATCGGAGTCTGACCCCGATATCAAAAAGCCCACTCCCGACCAAACTTCTCAAAAACCTTCAAATTTCCAACTTTCGCCAAATGACCCCGAAATCCACGAGCCTCCAAATCCACATCCGGACGCGCTCTCAATACCAGAATCACCATACGGAGCTATTCCTAGACTCGGAATCACAAACGGACATCGATAGCATTGAAATGCACTTCAACCCAAATTTATGAAATTCTTCTAAAATTCCAACCTCCACAATAGGCACTGAAACATTCCCGGTCATCCAAAACCTGATCCGGACATACGCCCAAGTCCAAGATCATCATACAAACCTGTTGAAATCTTCTAATTTCGATTCCGAGGTCGTTTACTCAAAAATCAAATCTTAGTCAATTCTTCCAACTTAAAGCTTCCGAAATTAGAATTTTCTTCTAAATCAACTCCGAACTGCCCGAAATTCAATTCCGACCACGCGCACAAATCATAATACCTGAAGTGAAGATGCTCAAGGCCTCAAACCGTTGAACGTCGCGCTAGGGCTCAAAATGACCTGTCGGGTCGTTACATTCTCTCCTACTTAAACATATGTTCGTCCTCTGAAATTATTGTTTAACACCTCGTGCACCTACCCATGCTACCACAACTCAGTTGAGCACATTAGCTCAAGAAAATCTGAAGATTCTCCCCTTAATTTAGGTAAATAAGCCTCAGAGCCAAATTCCAACATCCGAAATTATCTACTAGGCTTGCTTCCAATATACGAACACCGTTTCAGTCACTACACGATGTACCAATACATGATTGTATACTCTCACTGAATTCACACCATGCACCGCATTATTCACATGACCATAATAACATCCTCTGACGATAATGGCCGAAATCCCATGAATCTGATGCTCACAACACACCTCATGACACATATAAGTCTTGTTCCAATTCTCGAAATGCCACGACAGAGAAGATGTATAGAACTCATAGCCACCTGCCGAATCACAATTTATGGAGTCTCTCCTCCCGACAAGAACCATTACCTCATTCTGGACTGATTAACAATATTTACTCTTTAGTATACTTCATATAAATCTGATCGCACTGATCCCAGGTCCAATAATCTCATCTCACCCAGTAAAAGCTGCTCAGGCAATAAGCCACCTCAGACGCTGCCAAAAGTCCCATATGATGCTACAATATGCCAACAAGCTAACAACTCGAATGTGATACATAAGGAAACAAACTCTGGAAAGATCTACTCAACCCACGTCACCAATTTAAACAACCGAAAAGATGTTATGAACCTTCCTTAGGAAACGAGAAGCAGAACACACAATAATAGTTATGGGAAATTGTACTCAATATCATACTGTTGCGGCGTGCAACCCGATCCACACATGATACCGTTGCGGCGTGCAACCCGATCCAACAATGATACTCGTGGCGGCGTGCCACCCAATCCAAACAACATATCTGTGGCGGCGTGCCACCCGATCCAACCATATGCTCGTGGCGGCATGCCACCCAATCCACACATAAGAATCTAAAGAAAACACACATCGAGTCGTAATGCTTATACTCATGAAATGCCCGAATATCAACCATAATACAAATCCTGGGGAGACGGGTAGCGTTATACGCAATAAAACTCAAGCACAACTAAGGTGCGATATATGATCTGCATCTCGAGAGCCACCCTGCTCACATAATACCACCGCTATGCGGGACCTCAACATATTGTACAAATAATCAAGTCGTCATACAACCCACATGGCACAATAGAGTATTACATGAAATAGCCAGCGATGAAATTAACACCCCACGCCTGAATACTCTTCCATAAGGAATGCTATGCTGAATGAACACACCCAAGCTGGTGTAGAGTACACAACCACATTTGAACCCATCAACGGACCTCAAACCGATTCTGATCATACCATGCTTGGGTAAATAACCTCTCAAGGACCCACAATGACCATTTTCCCATGACACACAAGAACAACCGTCGAATCCGGAATAAACTTTCACAACTCAAAACCAAATGAACTGAGCGCCCTTCAGGCATAAATTTCCACATTAGCGGTATTACCACAATCTTCATACTTCGTTTTAAATCTTTAATCAATTAGGTGACTATATGTCACACTTATACAACCTTCCCATGGGATGCACTCCCATGACCTTCCGTACCAGGTAACAAGTCTGCACCTCCATACTGCCGGCCACATTAATGTTGTAAAGCAAATCAAGAATCCGCAAAATCATTACACAGAGCCTCTTACACAGGACATCGATCTCAGATGACGCTAAAGACAATACCATCTTACTCTAAACATCTGAATTTGTTCCCTGCTCATCTGAGCTCTTGACATTCTTGTCGACATTAACTACAACCTTGATCCTCCACTTCCAATTGCCATGCCGCTCACTACACCTAACATACCAATACGCAAGAGTACAAGAATTTCATCATAACTCCCGAACTACCAATAAGGTACACACTTCATCATATAGAAACCTTTTATTTAACTCATTTTAGGAGAACCATTGCCACACCCATAACCGTAGAAAATAAAACCCCACATAGTGGTCTAAACCACCATGTCCCTTTTGGGATCCATCTACTCATAACAGACCATAATAACCGAATACCTCCAAATAAATCAAATTACGGCGGCCGTCAAGCCTCGCACGTATCGCCACAACCACCTGTAAAACTTAGCACGTTGAAGGACCCGATCATTGCCACATCATGCCGATTCAACCATTGCTAACTGATCTGACTTCTTCTAATTTACTCGGTACTCGCCCTAGAAATAATAATAGCTCCATTCAAACATCATGAACCCAAATCCGCACTCATCCTGTGACCTTATTTCACGAGACCACGCTGTCTCAAAATCCATGAACCATCACATATTTTCCTTATATGCATATTCGCATCTTCAACTGGTACACCCATTCTGAAAATCCCTCTATGAATCCAAAGTTATTTCCTCCCATTCCACCAATGCTACACGGCAGACCGATGATAACATAGAACACTCCAAGCCCTTTTCATAATCCACTGCAAAAGCTCGATACTGAACCATACTACTGGCTCAAAATCCTTAGTCACCGCATTGTTGAGAATCACCCACTCTGGCTTGTTCCTGAATATAATCAAACTCCAAGGCCCTACTGGCACATTAACACCCTCTCAAGAAGCAACCGGCTGAATTCCTTTCCTTGTACATCATATCTACAAGAAGCATAAACTCTAAGTCTTCCCCAAACCCAAACATGAACCGATAAAATATAACACACATTCTTCAAATCCTTGGCTCAATTCACCACTGATGTTCTCTTTCCTTAGTCGCAGCAACCCACCAATATGCCGATAACCAGAAACCTCACAAGTAGACAACCATGCAATGTAATCATAGGGGTGGGGCTCTCCCGCTTAAGCTTGAAGCTATCATTACATGACCCTAGAACCTACCAAGATTCCTTCTTCCTTACTGGCATGACCTTGCGTAATCAACCCGCCAAATTCCTCGAAATCTTCCTGTTAACTATTTCATGAACGCTTTAAATCACTAGCCACATTTACATATTCGACCTCTTACCGGATAGCCAGTAAAATATTTAGTAGGAGCTTCATCAACACCGCGCAACAGTTAACCTACTCACCAGAAATAACCTATATGTGGAAATTCCATGCCGACATCTTCCAACAACGCTGCACCGAGTACAATTACCACAAAACCAATAACCCATCCTGAGCACGTGCTTGTTCACCAGCCGTACAAGTCTGTCCCCTTCTCATAGACATCAACTAAAGGTGCGACAATACATTCCAATCCAAAGTCATGTTGTATCCTTCTTCATATAATGCAACTCATTTTCGTCGTATCCAACCCTTCTCTGTATAGCAGCCAATATTCCAAAATAAGTCCCTAGACTTAGTCACTGTCCACCATGAGTTCCAAATCACTCTAAACTTTCCATAACGCGTGCAGCTATCCTATCACAGAATCCATTTAATACTCTGCCACTCTCCCACTTTGGTCAAACCCTCTCCTTTAAGAAACTACTTGACTCTTGTTTCTCACACTTGGCCTTCTAGAAACTTAACCGCGACAAGACACCTCCCACATGTCTTTCCTCATCCTTCACTGCCTAGTTGTTGCCTTAAATCAAAATCTATCTCTGTAGCACTTGAACCAATCGATCGCTACCAACTTTAAACCTCTCCGAAGATCATCCTTCTCGAGCCATCAACATTAGGATTACCGATTCGATTCAGAACCACAGCACATTGAGACATCTGACAGCCGCTTCCCTGGCACCATTCACAATACTTCGTCCCAAAGGCGATTTGAAGAATGCCACAACACCGTAAAACTTAACACATTCAATCAAGGATGATGACACCACATATTGGATGAAGATTCCACCACACTTGAAAATACCAAGTCTCGTTACTCCATCAATCAAACCTGAATATTCTTAGTCCGATTGCCTTTCCCTCCACTGGAAATAAAATACTGAACCTCTGAATCACGCATTGCCAAAAACCTCCTCTCAATTCATTCATTGCCCCTACACGTAGACAAGTATCCTACCATTACTTTAATACTGTGCGATAACAACTCATGAACATCATAGCAATTGGTGCATAGCCCCAAAACCATCAGAAATATAGCAACTGAGCTGAGATGACAGAACATCCTTCCACAAAGCGACGACATTAGCCCAAATCGAATACGCAGGGAGAAACATCCTTCTCCACATCAGTAGTGCCATTAAAATTCCTCGATTCCAAATTTAAAACAAGCGCTTCACGTCGCATAAGATTGAATAGGAAGAAAATAAAGGCATAAGCCTCAAAGGAATCAAATCGCACGGTGAGGAATCAAGAAGGGAAGCGCTCCTATCAGCCCGGTAGCCTCTCGAAGATAAGTACAGATGCCTCTGTACCGATCCGCAAGACTCTACTAGACTCGCTCATGACTAGTGAGACCTAAGTGAACCTAGTGCTCTGATACTATGTTGTCACGACCCAAAATTCATGAAAGGTCGTGATGGCGCCGGACATCGCTGTCAGGCAAGCCAAAAATAAATACTTAATTTGGTTCTCATTTTAATATTTTTAAAATCATATTTTCTTCAATTAAAAAGTAAAAGATGGAATTTACAGAATAAATAATAATATTTTTTTTAACAATCTCAATACAGGACAACCCATAATCACCCCAGAACTCGGTGTCAAAAGTGCATGAGCCTCAACTAGGAATATAAAATAAAATGCAATATATGTCCGAAATACAAATTTAGACAGGAGAAATATAAATACTCTGAAGGAGATCCTACTGGTTGCGGATCGTAGTATAGAATATAGCTCACCTAAATCCCCACCATAACCGTTCCTCTATGCCCACAAGGCCACTAAACATATATGTACCGGCACAAAAATATTCAGCAAGTGTAGTATGAGTACATAAATTAACGCGTACCCAGTAAGTATCTCGCCTAATCTCGAAGAAGTAGTGACGAGGGGTCGACTTCGACACTTACTATAGGCTATAAATAAAATATCAATGATATAATTAAGCATGGATTATATAAAATGGTTGCAAGCTCAATATTTTGAAGTAAGTAAGCAGTTCTTTTATAATTAAGAAATCTCCAAATTTATTTCCCATTATTTAACAATTTATCTCAGGCGAAGGAAGCAATATCCTTTATTGTAAATTCCAAAGCAATCAAATTCAATCATGCGCAAATCATGTCGAGGTCGTACGGCCCACTCCAATATAAATATTTAAATTGTGCACTGCCGAGGGTCGAATGGCGCGAACCATAGATGCATCTATTAAATTTGCCGAGTCGTTCGGCCCGCTCCACAAAACGATAAACACATTCAAACAACCAAGTCAAGAAAGGGGCAATTATTCAAGGAAATGCCAAATTCTCACTTAACGGTCAAGAGAACGAATTTTATCCTTTTAAAATTCCTTTACCAAGTTCAATGTGATCTAAGCAAATCAAATTAACAAGAAAGTTGCAACATCGCAAGTATAGCATAATTTGGATCCTAGACTACCCGGACTTAAGCATAATAGTAGCTACGCACGGGCTCTCGTCACCTCGTGCGTACGTAGCCTCCACAAATAGGAGCACGCAATGATTTGATTCACCTATGGGGTTAATTCCCTCTTACAAGGTTAGAAAGGAGACTTACCTCGCTCTGCAAATTCCATAACCGGATCCAAAGCCTCTCCAACAACTCAAACCAATGCCCAACGCTCCAAAACTTGTCAATAAATGTGCAAACCCATAAATATATACTCTAATACTCTTTATAATTCAATTTACAATAATTTCTAACTCCGTTCGAAAAGTCGATAAAAATCACCCTCAAGCCCACGTGCCCGGATTCCGAAAATTTTCGAAGATATACATTACCCATAACCCCACGTACTCAAATGTATAATTCATTCTAAATTCCATACCAAAATTCGTGGTCAAAATCCAAAGATATAAATTTCTAGATTTTCCTTCAAAATCCCAAATTTCTATGAATTTTCTTGCTTGAATCCATATAAAAACCATGTATTTATCTTGAAATGGATGGGAATAACTTACCTTGGCTTAGATGATGAAAACCCCCACTTGAAGCTCTCCAAAAATCGCCCAACCAAGAGAGAATGGAAAAAAATGGGCCAATTCCCCGTTCTTAAAGAAACACACTGCCCAGCGATCTCTCGCACCTGCGGTCACTTGACCGCTTCTGCGGTCCCGCAGGTATGGCCAAAATACCGCTTATGCGGTCCTCCTTCAGGCCCCTCAACTCCGCATCTGCGGCTCCATCCTCGCTTTTGTGCCTTCGCTTCTGCGGCACCACATGCACAGGTGCGGTCCCTCTTCTGCGGAACTCAACCGCATCTACGATCCCAGCCTTCCCCAGCCAGAACTGCTTTTGCGACCCTCATGGTCGCTTCTGTGGCTCCACACATGCGGCCATAACCTCGCAGGTGCGGTTACACCTGAAGACAGCAACCTCAGCACACTTCCAAGTCCAAATTTGATCTGTTAACTATCTAAAATCCACCTGAGGCCCTCGGGACCTCAACCAAATATACCAACACGTCCCAAAACACAACACGAACTTGATCGAGGCCTCAAATCATATCAAACAATATCGAAATCATGAATCACACTCCAATTCAAGCTTAATGAACTTTAGAACTATGTACTTCTATATTCGATGCTGAAACCTATCAAATCACGTCCGATTCACCTCAAATTTTGCACACAAGTCACATTCGACATTATGGACCTACTCCAACTTCCGGAATCGGAGTCCGACCCCGATATCAAAAAGTCCACTCCCGGCCAAACTTCTCAAAAACCTTCAAATTTTTAACTTTCGCCAAATGACCCCGAAATGACCTACGGGCCTCCAAATCCACATCCGGGCGCGCTTCTAATACCATAATCATCATACGGAGCTATTCCCAGACTCAGAATCCCAAACGGATATCGATATCATTGAAATGCACTTCAACCCAAATTTATGAAATCCTTCCAAAAATGCAAACTTCCACAATAGGCGCTGAAACGCTCCCGAGTTCTCCAAAACCCGATCCGGACATACGCCCAAGTCCAAAATTATCATACGAACATGTTGGAACCTTCCAATCCCAATTCTGAGGTTGTTTACTCAAAAATCAAACCTTAGTCAATTCTTCCAACCTAAAGCATCCGAAATTAGAATTTTCTGTTCAACTCAACTCTGAACTTCCCGAAATTCAATTCCGACCACGCGCACAAGTCATAATACCTAAAGTGAAGCTTCTCAGGGCTTCAAACTGCTAAACGATGTGCTAGGGCTCAAAACGACCGGTCGGGTCATTACAAATCAAGCCTCTATTACAAAAGCTTATTAGTCATGAATAATCAGCTTTTCTAAAACAACGTTGTGCTTCGGATAACACAATTATAGTGCGGGAAATTCTTGATTATTTAAGACATAAAAAAGGCAAACATGCAAACTTTCTTTTAAAACTAGATGTTGAAAAGCCTTTAATCAAATGGAGTAGGCGTTCATTAAAGATTCATTTCATTACTTCAACTTCCCAATCCCTTTTATCACCCTAATTATGTCCTGTATCACTACTCATCCATATGTAATCTATTAAACGGACACCCCACAGAATACTTCACACCTATAAAGAGACTCTGTCAAGGTGATCTACTCTCACCATACATATTTATTTTATGCATGGAATGATTGTCCCGCCAAACTCACACAGCCGTTGATTATAAACAATGGATTCCAGTCCAACTGTCACGTTGAGGGCCATTTATCTCGCACTTACTCTTTTCTGATGATATCACTCTCACTTCACGTCTCACAACTAACAGTGTTCACACAATCATTTATATTCTTAACACTTTTACTCACGACTCAGGGCAAAAAATAAATTACGTAAAGTCAAAAAATTTCTTCTCCAAAAATACCACTCCTCATGATAAGCAAATTGCCCTTACTTCATTTAGTATGAAATAAGGAGTCAAATTTGGCAAATATCTAGGATTTACTTTATTCACTCAAAGATCCCTCAAAGGTGAATACCCATTTACTCTTGATAACTTTAAAGCAAGGCTAGCGATGGCAGAACGAAGTACTTTAATTAAGTACATTAAACTCAATTCCAAATCATGTATGCAAATTATCATCCTTCCGCACAATATCATAAACAATATGAAAAAGTACCAAAGAAACTTTCTGTGGGGTACAACTCAAAGCAAAAGGAAGATACACCTCCTAGAATGGAATACTATATAACAATCAAAGGAAAATGGGGGATTGGGTATCCATAACTTATCTATTAAAAATAGTGCTCTACTAGGCGCGCCTAGCTTGGAGATTGTTCACATCGCCAACAACACTATGGGCTTCTATACTCAGCAATAAATACTCAATAAAAATCAATCATCATCAATTTTCTAATATCTGGAAAGTTGTTAAATTGGGATGGAAAATTTGCCAACAAGGCATACTATGGCACATTTCCAATGGACAACACATTCATTTTTGGACGAAGCCTTGGATTGGCCCAAATATCATACTCTGAAATATTATTGAAGGCCCACTACCAAATAACGAACATAACTCAACAGTTGAGCAACATTTGACCCATCAGATGGTAAACATCAGTGACTTACTCTTTGAATTATCACTAACTATTGTGAACAAAATACGCAAAATTTATGTGCAACTACTACATAATCCACATGCTTATGACAAAATAATATGGGGATGAACACTAACAAAAAATTTATAGTTAAATGCCTATACAATAAGTGTAATGACTCGACCAGCCGTTTTAAGATTTAGTGCATCGTTCATCGGTTTGAGGCCTAAAGTAGCTTTACTTCAGGTATTATGACTTGTATGTGTGGTCGGAATCGAATTTTGGGAAGTTCGGAATTGATTTGGGAAGAAAATTCTAAATTCGGAAGCTTAAAGTTGGAAGAGTTGACCAAATTTTGACTTTTGAGTAAAAGACCTCAAAATCTGGATTTAAAGGTTCCAATAGGTCCTTATGATAATTTCAGACTTGAGCGTATGTTCGGGTCGAGTATCAAGTGGCCCGGGAGTATTTCAGCGCCTATTACTAAAGGTTGGCATTTTTAAAGTTTAAGAATTTCCTAAGTTTGGGTTGAAGTAGATTGTTATCAATGTCTGTTTGGGATTCCGAGCCTGGTAATAGCTCCATATGATGATTTTGGTCTTAGGGGCGCGTCCGAATGTGAATTTGGAAGTCTGTAGGTCATTTCAGGGTCATTTGGCGAAAATTGGAAATTTGAAGGTTTTTGGGAAGTTTGACCGGGAGTGGACTTTCTTATATCGGGGTCGAATTCCGATTCCGGAAGTGGGAGTAGGTCCGTAACATCAATTATGACTTGTGTAGAAAATTTTAGGTCAATCGGATTTGATTTGATAAGTTTCAGCATCGAATGTAGAAGTTTGAAGTTCTAAAGTTCATAAAGCTTGAATTGGGGTGCGATTGGTGGATTTTGATGTTAATTCGGTGTTTCGATCGTGCGAGCGAGTCCGTATGATGTTTTAAGACTTGTGTGGATGTTGGTGTGGAGCTCTGAGGGCTCGGGTGAGTTTCGGACAATGTTCAGAAGGATGAAGCTTCAATTTTTTGTGTTTTCTTTGTTGGTGTTGCACGTGTCGCATTAGCGAGAAAGGCTTTGCATTTGCGAAGAAGCCTGATCGGCGCATAGCTCGCATTTGCAAGAAATCAGCCACAATTGTGACCATGACAGGGTTCGCATTTGCGAGTCCTTGGTCACATTTGCGACCTTGGCAGTGGGAGCCCAGGTTCGCATTTGCGATGTGTGTGTCGCATTTGCGAACCAGATGTCGCAAATGCGACATCTGAGACCTCTGCATAGCTTATTCAATGCGGGACTTAGGCCATTTAGCTCATTTCTTTCATCCATTGGGCAATTTTTGGAGCACTTGGAAGAGGGTTTTCACCTAGCACTTTGAGGAAAGTAATTTCTATACAACATGAGTTAAATACATAGATTAGGGGTATATTAACATGTTAAAATAGGTGAAATCAAGGGTTTAGATGAAAAACCTAGGTTTTGGATAAAAATGGGATTTGACCACGAAAATAGTTATGGAATTTGGTAAAAATCATATATTTGAGTTCTTGAGATTATGGGTAAGGTTTTCCTCCGAAAATTTCCGAAATCCGAGCACGTGGGTCCGGGGTAAATTTTAAAAATTTTACCATTTTAGGTTGGTTAATTAATTTAATAGTCTAATTTTAAATTATTGAGCATGTATTAATTATTCTATATAACATTTGGATAGTTTCGGATTTTTCGGCACCAAATTAAGACTTTAACGCGTCGTTGTGATAGAAAAGTGGACTCTGAGACAAGGTAAGTCTCTTGTCTAACCTTGTAAGAGAGAATTTACCCCATAAATGATTTAAATTAATAATTATTGCTAATTGTGGGGGCTATGTACGCATCCGTACGTAGCTACTAATCATGCTATGTCCGGTAGTTTAGGACTCAAATCATGAATTACTTGTGATAATTGCATCTTTTATTTAATTAAAATATTGGAATTATATTATAAATTGTCAGAGGAAATAGTAAAAGACTGAAATTTCGTATACTTGAATTTTTGTGCAAATTATTTGAATGTTAATAGAAATTGTACATCCTTATGTATTAGCCTTATAATAACTTCTCATTCCGGAGGTTCATAAGAAATTGTCCTCCTTTCTTATGGAGCGGGCCGAACGCCTCAGCAATATAGATGCATCTATGGATCGTGCCGCACGTCCCTCAGCAGTGTACACGACACTCTGGATCGGGCCGTACGACCTCAGCAGAAATCGTGCTAAATAATAATAATAATTACACGATACCTTGACATTTATTGCAGCTTGTGAAACTAATTGATAAATTAGAAATTTATTGAAACTGAAGGAAATAATTATTTCTGCTTGTTAAGAAAATCACTGTTGATCACATAAATCATGTTTATTTAAAGATTTATATTTTTAATATTATTGACCCGTAGTGAGTGTCAAAGTCGACCTCTCGTCACTACTTCTTCGAGATTAGACTTGATACTTACTTGTTACATATTGTTTACGTACTCATGATACGCTTGCTGCACATTTTTGTGCAGGTACATATATGTTTAGCGATCTTTTGGGCGCAGAGGCGTAGCTATTGCGGAGACTTACGGTGAGCTACATTCCATGTTACGAATCTGCAGCATACAATGTCTCTATCAGTGTTATTTACATACTCCTGCCTAATTTGTATTCCAGACATATGTTTCATTTATCATATTTCCTAGTTGAGGCTCATGCATTTGTGACACCAGGTCTTGGCACACACACTAGTAGAATTTTAGATTTATTTATTTTTCTTGGCTTTTAATTAATCAGATCTTTTATATCTTTTTAATTCTTGCAAGTAGGTAGAGTTTAATTACTCGAAAAATCAGTAAAGAATAAATATATGTGTTTAATTCACTAGTTGGCTTGCCTAACTGTGATGTTGGGCGCCATCACGACCTATAGGTGAAATTGGGCCGTGACAACATGGTATCAGAGCTCTAGGTTAACTTAGGTCTCACGAGTTATGAGCAAGTCTAGTAGAGTCTTGTGGATCGGTACAGAGACGTCTGTACTTATCTTCGAGAGGCTACAGGGCTATTAGGAGCATTTCCCTCCTTGATTCCTTTATCGTGCAATTTGATTCCATTAAGGCTTGTGCCTTTATTTCCTTCCTACTCATTCTTATACGATGTTGAGTGCTCGTGTCTATTGGGAATCGAGGAGTTTCAGTGGTACTACAGAAGTGGAGCAGGATGTTTCCCCTGCGCATTCAAACAAGTTATTATCGTCTTCTTGCGAAAGGAGGTTATGTCATTTCAGCTCAGTATCGGTAATTCCTACGGTTTTGAGGCTATGCACATGAATGGCTCGGAAGGAGGATTTCTCAGTGCATGATTTAGAGGCTCAGTATTTAATTCCAGCAAAGGAAAGACAATTAGACTATAAATGTTCAGGTTTGGGTTGATGGAGTAACGATATTTGGTATTTTTGAGTGTGGTGGAATATTTATCCGTGATGTGGTGTCCTTGTCCTTGTTTGTATGTATTAAGGTTTACCGGTGCTATGGTTTTCTTAATTTTTCCGTCGGGGTAGGGTGTTGTGAAATGGTGCCTGAGGGGCGGTTCGGGATCAAATGGGTGATTCCAATGTTGATGGCTAAAGGAAGATGATCTACTAGGAGACCTAGAATTGGTGGTAATTCGTTAGTTCAGGTGCTACAGAGATGGATTTCGATTTTATATAACAATTGGGTAATGAGGAATGAGGAAGGACCTGTGGGAGGTATCTTGCGGTGGTTGAATTACTAGCGAGTTAAGTATGAGAAGCGGAAGTCAAGAAGATGTTTAAAGGAGATGGTTTGACCGAAATGGGAGGGGCAAAGTAGCATATGGATTCGGTGGTATAATAACTACGTGCCTTGAGAAAGTGCTAAACGGCTTGGGGATTATGATGAAAGGTTATTTGGTCTATGTATTCTATTTGGAATAATGGTCATTGTATGGAGAGAGATTTAATATGGCAGGAAGAAAGTTTCTTGAAATGAGGAGGGGAGTGAAGATTTGATTATCGTTTCAGATGCAATATGACTTGAGTTGGATGATATTGTTGAACTCTCAGTTGATGTCAATAGGGAATGAACGGACTTGTACCGTTGGTGGACGAGCATATGCTCAGGAGGTTTACTGAATGCGTGGTAGTTGTACCCAGTGCAACGTCGTTGGAAAATGTCGGCATGGAAGTTCATAGGTAGGTTATCTCCTGTGAGCAGGATAACAGTTGTGTGATGATGATGAAGCTTCTATGAAGAATTTTACTTGCTACCCGGTAAGAGGTCGAATACGTGATTATGGTTGATGGTTCATAATGTTCGGGGAAAGTTTATCAAAAGGATTTTGAGAATTTGTCCGGTTAATGGTGCGAAATCATGGTACCTGAGAAGGAGGAATCATGGTGGGCTCTACATTATGTGATGGAAGCTTAAAGCTAAGTGGGGGAGCCTACCATCTACGAGTGGATCGTGTGGTTGTCTGCTTGTGCGGTTCTAGATATCGGTGCATTAGTGAACTATTTATGACTAAGAAAAGAAAACATCGGGAGAAATTCGAGCAAGGAACTTGATGAATGTGTGCTAAACTTCGTCTTATCGATTCAAGTGCAATTTTTAGGGAGACTCAAAGATCATGCTTCTTGTGGATGTAAGGTGCAAGGAGGAGAATCCAGTCGGTTGCTTCTTTGAGAGGGTATTCATGTGCTAGCAGAGAAATGGAGCTTGGTTATATTCGAGGCCGGAACAGAGTGGGTGACCCTTAATAATAGTCCGGTGAGTTCAAGAAATTAAGTCTAGTACCTAAGGATTTCGGGTCCGTTGTGTGGTTAAGGATCGAGTTTCTATAGTGGATGGTGAACGGGACTTGGAGTGTTCTATGTTATCGTCGGGTATGCGGTGCAGTATTGGAGGAAAGGAAGAAATAGCTTCGAATTTGCTGGAGGTCATGTAGGATGAGTATACCAGTTGAAGATGCTAGTATGCGCGTAAGGAGCTATGAGATGATTCATGGGCATTAAGACAATGAGGTCTCGCGATTCAGTTCACTCGGGATAAGTGCGGATTGAGTTCGTTATGTTGTGAATGGAGCTATTATATTTCTAAGGCAGGTCAAGAGTACATTGAAAGAAGTTAGGTCGGTTAGTAATGGTTGAATCAACATGGTTGTGGCAATGATCAGTTCCTTCGGTGTATGAAGATATATATGTGGTTTGTGGTTATACGTGCGGGCTTGACAGACATCATGACCTGATTGATTTGGGAGGTAGTTGATTCAAATGGCTTTATTATGTAAATGGATTCCGGAAGAGTTATGACGGTTTAGATCACGGTTTGAGGTTGTGTTTTTTTTCTTTCTACGATTTGGGGAATTCGGTTGCATGTTGCATTGGCCCTTCTAAAATGATGCTAAGTGAAAGGTTTCTAGCTAGTTAAGTGTTTATTCTACTAGCAGTTCAAGGGTTATGGTGAATACGTGTATTATCGCGTAGCAGCATGATAAGTGCGGTGAGTGATATGGAAATTGGAAGTTGAAGATCAAGGTTGCGATTTGGTTTTGATAAGAATGGCATAAGCTCGGAGGAGCGAGGGAGGATTTTAGATGTCCAGTGTATGGTGGGACTATTGCGGGCAGTCGGAGGATAGTCTATATTGTGGTAGTAGTGTTGGGGTATTAAAATGTGGATACTTAGCTAGTTATGTAGAAATAGCATGGTTGATGGCCATTGATGTTCAGATTTGGCTGCCTGCTGCGGAAGGTTGTGGGAGTGTATTCCACAGGAAGATCGTATAAGTGTGACGTGTTAGTTATTTGATTATTGGGGAATCGAAAATTGGGTACGGAGATGCTGGTACTATCGTTGATGTGAGAGTTTGTGTCTGGAAGGTGCTTTGTTCCTTTGGTTGTGAACTGTGAGAGTTGTCCCGGATTGATACGGCTTGATTATTCGCCCATGTGTTGAGGTCCCGTGTAGCTTGTGGTGCTATATGAGCAGGATGGCTCTCGAGATGCAGGTCATTATCACGCCTTAGTTGTGCTTGGGTTTGTAGTGTATTACGCTATCCGTCTCCCAGAGTTGTATTTTTTGCACTTGGCGTGCTTGTAATCGATATTCAGGTATTTCGTAAGTATAAGTGTTGCGACTTGATGTGTATTTTCTTCTTGATTGTTATGTGAGGATCGAGTGGCACGCTGCCATATGTATATAATATTTGGATCGGGTTGCACGCCGCAACAGTGAGATATTGGGTACGGTTCCATATATTTATTTCTGTGTATTTTGTTTCTCATTCACCGAGGAGAGTTCATAGCGTCTGTTCGACCGTTTTATTTGTTACGCGGACTGGGAAGTTCCATTCCAGAGTTTGTTTTTTCTTATGTATCGCATTCAAGTATGTAGCTTATTGGCGCATTATTGGCATCATACGAGATCTGGGCCAGTGTTTGAGGTGGCTTATTACCGGTGTAGCTTATACTGGGTGAGACGAGACTATTGGACCTGAAATCAGTGCAATCGGATTTATATAAGGTATATTAAAGAACAAATATCGCTATTCAGTTCAGAATGAGGTAATGGTCCTTGTGAGGAGGAGAGACTCAATGAATTGTTGATTCGGCAGGTAGTTATGAGTTTCTATATATCTTCTCTGTCACGGCAGTATTGTGAGGATTGAAACCAGGATTATATGTGTTATGAGGTATATCGCGGGCATCAACTTCGTGAAATTTCAGCTATTATGGTTGGGGATATTACTATAGGCAACCGACTTATGTGGTGCGTGGTGTGATTCAGCACATGTGCACAATCATGTTTTAGTACAGTATGTAGTGATTGATACGGTGTTGGTATGTTAGAATCAGGTATTGTAAAGAAATTCGAATGTTGGAATTTGGTTTAAGGCTTATTGATTGAATAAAAGGGAGGACCTTCAGTCCGGCTCGAGCTGCAGTGCCAAACTAGGATTGTGATGGCACGGGTAGGTGCACAAGGAGTTAAACAGTAATTTTGGACAACTTCGGAGCAACTCTTAGCACTTTTGAGGACGAACGTATGTTTAAGTGGGGGAGAATGTAACAACCCGACCGGTTGTTTTGAGCTCTAGCGCATCGTTTAGCGGTTTGAGGCCTGGAGTAGCTTCACTTCAGGTATTATGCCTTGTACGTGTGGTCGGAATCGAATTTCGGGAGGTTTGGAGTTGAATTAGGAAGAAACTTCTAAATTCGGAAGCTTAAAGTTGGAAGAGTTGACCAAAGTTTGACTATTGAGTAAACGACCTCGGAATCAAAATTTGAAGGTTTCAATAGGTTCGTATGATGATTTCGGACTTAGGCGTATGTTCGGGTCGAGTATCGGGTGGCCCGAAAGTATTTCGGTGCCTATTACTGAAGGTTGGCATTTTTAAAGTTTAAGAATTTCCTAAGTTTGGGTTGAAGTGGATTTTGATGTTATCGATGTCCATTTGGGATTCCGAGCTTGGGAATAGCTAGTCTTAGGGGCACGTCCGGATGTAGATTTAGAAGTCTGTAGGTCATTTCGGGGTCATTTGACGAAAGTTGAAAATTTGAAGGTTTTTGGGAAGTTTGACCGGGAGTGGGCTTTTTTATATTGGGGTTGGATTCCGATTCTGGAAGTGGGAGTAGGTCTATAATATCAATTATGACGTGTGCAAAATTCGAGGTCAATCGGATTTGATTTGATAGGTTTCGGCATCGAATGTAGAAGTTTGAAGTTCTAAAGTTCATAAAGCTTGAATTGGGGTGTGATTCATGGATTTAATGTTATTTTGATGGGTTTCCATCGCGCGAATGAGTCCGTATGATGTTTTAAGACTTGTGTGGATGTTGGGTGTGGAGTCCTGAGGGCGGGTGAGTTTCGGACAATGTTTGGAAGGATGAAGCTTCAGTTTTCTAGTGTTTTGTTTGTTGGTGCTGCAAGTGTCGCAAATGCGAGAAATAGTTCGCATTTGCGAGAAAGGCTTCGCATTTGCGAAGAAGCCTGATCTGGGCATAACTCGCATTTGCGAGAAATCAGTCGCAACTACGACCTTGACAGGGTTCATATTTGCGAGTCCTTGGTCGCATTTGCGACCTTGGCAGTGGGAGCCCAAGTTCGCATTTGCGAACCAAATTTCACAAATGCGATATCTAAGACCTGTGCACAGCTTATTAAATGCGGGACTTAGACCATTTAGCTCATTTCTTTCATCTCTTGGGCGATTTTTGGAGCTCTTGGAAGAGGGTTTTCACCTAGCACTTTGAGGTAAGTAATTTCTATACAACATGAGTTAAATACATAGATTAGGGGTAGATTAACATATAAAAATTGGTGAAATCAAGGGTTAGATGAAAAACCTAGGTTTTGGATAAAAATGGGATTTGACCACAAAAATGGTAATGGAATTTGGTGAAAATCATATATTTGAGTTCTTGAGATTATGGGTAACGTTTTTCTCCGAAAATTTTCGAAATCCGGGCACGTGGGGCCGGGATAAATTTTAGAAATTTTACCATTTTGGGTTGGATAATTAATTTAATAGTCTAATTTCGAATTATTGAGCATGTATTAATTATTCTATATAACATTTGGATAGTTTTAGATTTTTTGGCACCGAATTGAGACTTTAACGCGACGTTGTGATCGGGAAGTGGACTCTAAGACAAGGTAAGTCTCTTGTCTAACCTTGTAAGAGGGAATTTATCTCATAGATGATTTAAATTAATAATTGTTGCTAATTGTGGGGGCTACGTACGTATCCGTACGTAGCTACTAATTATGCTATGTCCGGGTAGTTTAGGACTCAAATCATGAATTTCTTGTGATAATTGCATCTTTTATTTAATTAAAATATTGGAATTATATTGTAAATTGTTAGAGAAAATAGTAAAAGACTGAAATTTCGTATACTTGATTTTTTGAGCAAATTATTTGAATGTTAATAGAAATTGTACATCCTTATGTGTTAGCCTTATAATAACTTCTCGTTCCGGAGGTTCATAAGAAATTATCCTCCTTTCTTGTGGAGCGGGCCGAAAGCCTCAGCAATATGCATATATGGATCGTGTCTCACGTCCCTCAGCAGTGTACAGGACACTCTGGATCGGACCGTACGACCTCAGCAGAAATCGTGCTTAATAATAATAATAATAATTACACGATACCTTGACATTTATTGCAACTTGTGAAACTAATTGATAAATTGGAAATTTATTGAAATTGAAGGAAATAATTATTTCTGCTTGTTAAGAAAATCACTGTTGATCACATAAATCATGTTTATTTAAAGATTTATATTTTTAATATTATTGACCCGTAGTGAGTGTCAAAGTCGATCTCTCGTCACTACTTCTTCGAGATTAGACTTGATACTTACTTGTTACATATTGTTTACGTACTCATGATACGCTTGCTGCACATTTTTGTGCAGGTACATATATGTTTAGCGATCTTTTGGGCGCAGAGGCGTAGCTATTGCGGAGACTTACGGTGAGCTACATTCCATGTTACGAATCTGCAGCATACAATGTCTCTATCAGTGTTATTTACATACTCCTGTCTAATTTGTATTCCAGACATATGTTTCATTTATCATATTTCCTAGTTGAGGCTCATGCACTTGTGACACCAGGTCTTGGCACACACACTAGTAGAATTTTAGATTTAATTATTTTTTGTGGCTTTTAATTAATTAGATCTTTTTATATCTTCTTAATTCTTGCAAGTAGGTAGAGTTTAATTACTCGAAAAATCAGTAAAGAATAAATATATATGTTTAATTCACTAGTTGGCTTGCCTAACTGTGATGTTGGGCGCCATCACGACCTATAGGTGAAATTGAATCATGACAATAAGCTACAAACCAATTAGGTAGTGAGAAACTTTAATTGGATTTGGGCATTAAAGTTGCCACCAAAAATTAAATACTTCATTTGGTTGATTGGGCATAATCACCTACCAACAACAGCATATCTTTATAAACTCCACATTACTACATCCCCGCTATGCCCTATTTGCCACCAAAATGAGAAAACAATTGCCCATATATTATTCAAGTGCCCCATAGCACAATCCATATGGCATATCTTAGGAGTTACAACTATCATACAAACACCGGGATATGATGATGACTTACCAATACACGACATCCACACCCTCATTCACTCTACCCAACCTTTACCATCCCAAATCCCAGGCCATATACTCATACCCTTTACACTTTGGCATATCTGGAACTGCCGCAACAAGAAAACTTTTCAACATATTGAAACAAATTAGTCGCTTCAACATATCCTATCTCCAGTGGCAGAATACCACTATATAATCCAACAAAACGCTACACGCTCACAAATAAAAACTTTGTACATCAAATGGGAACCACCTACTAGAGAAATAATAAAACTTAATACAAATGGCTCCTACAATGACACACCTCCTGGATATGGGCTGGGAAAGGTCTTCCGAAACTCAACAAGCAACTGGATACTAGGGTTTACTGGAAGCACGCCAACAAGAGGCCCTACTATAATGGAACTTTGCGCTTTGCTACAAGGATTGCACATTGCATGGCGACATAAATTAATACCACTGGAAATCAATGCCAGCTCTATCGAGGTAATATTTATGTTAAAAACAACAACATGCATTATTCATCACTCTTGTCTGAATGCAGGTACTTATTACGCCAGCTGGGTAGTCCATGCATTATGCATACATACAGGGAGCAGAACAGCGTTTGCTGATAGCTTAGCCAAATATGGAGCAACAATGGCTTTGGGAGAGAACCTGCATCTACTCGTTCAACCACCAACTTTTTTGCAAAATCGAGTGTAGACCAACAAGGCACTATCTACTTAAGAAAAACTACTGCTTCTGCACCGATCGCTCCTATTTCTTTTTGTTTAGATGCGCCATCTACTGAATGTACTAGTGTGGAACCTTATAGGAATCAGCATAGCAACTTACCCATATCCCCTTTTTGTAATACGGGGCTCAATAGGCCCAACGCTCCTTGTAATGTAAACTGTAATATAAAGTAATTTTGTCGGTTTACAAAAAAAAAAAAAAAAAGTAAATTTTTACGGCAAGGAACCTTAGACTATAACGTTAGTTTAGAGCAAAAAAGAACAAATATGTGTGAATATAAAATTCAAGAATTAAAAATATTACCAAAATTGTTAAACCCCAAAAAAAGACGTCAATGCATACACCATATCATCATCCAAACACCACCCACCCCACCAATGACAACCCCCCTTTTCTTCTCTAACTCAAAGTCACTGATTTTTTAGGTCTTTTGTTATATATATACACACAAAATTCCTTTTACAATGGCCGCACTGAGAGTTTTTTCAGTAGCTTCTACTTCAACTTCTTCTTCTTCTTTGCATTGTTACCCTTCAGTTTTCACTAAATTCCAATCTAGTCCCATCTGGTCTATTTCTTTTTCAGTTACACCCTTGTTGTGTTCAAGAAGAGCAAAAAGGATGGCTCATTCTATTGCTCGTGCCACTCTTGGTTTAACTCATCCTAATCAAATTGAGGCCCATAAGGTTTGCAATTTTTCTTTTTTGTTCATAAAGATTTAATTTTTATTGTTTTTTAGTCCTTGTATTAAATTGTGGCATAGTAGTTGCTGTTAATTATCGCTTTATTTTTATTTTGTTGGTTTGGATTATGATTTGTGATACTAGTTATTCTTATGTTTATCTTTGTGAATTCAGTGCAAAGAACTGATCTTTATTGTCTAACAAATACAAAATTGAGCAAAAAGATTTGGATTAGGATCTGTGATACCCTTTAGTCTTGTTTTTATCTTTGTGAATTTAGTGCAAAGAACTGATTTTTAATTCTTTTTTTTGGTGGGTTTGAATTAGAATCTGTGATAGTCTGTAGTCTTGTGTTTATCTTTGTGAATTCAGTGAAAACTACTGATTTTTTTAAGTTTTTGTTGTCATTTTTGGTGAGGTTGGATTTTGAAGTGTGGTATTATTTATTATCATGTTTATATCTGTGAAGTAAGTGCAAAGAACTGATTTTTATTTATACTTTTTTTTTCTTGTTTTTGTGGATTTGGATTCTGATGTGTGATACCCTTTGTTCTCATATTTATCTTTGTGAATTCAATTCCATATTTAGAGTAGCTAATGATATGTTTTTATGTGAAATTTGGTGTAATTTCTGTATCTCATGAACAAAAAAAAAGCTGTTGATCTCCCAATTGTTATAAATTTTGCCTTATATTCTATTGGAATTAACCTTTTGGAGTATAATATGCTTGAAAAGAGCGGAATGGATATAAAGGATTCAGATAGCTTACAGCAGCTAATTTGGGATCGAGAAGTAGTTGATTGATTGATTCTTTTTTGGGGGGCTATAGTCCCAACATTTTAAAATCTGCGTAGATATTTTTTAAATGCTCCATTCTTAGCAAGTGGCCAGTCCTTGATTCCTGTGATCTCTATTTTGTGATTCTTGCTGTTTATATGTATGGTAGTTCTATAATTTCCGGACTAAATCCTTTCTCTGTTTTCGGGACATGAAAGATTTCATTTGCTGCTAAAGAGATTGATTTGGTGGAATGGAAAGGAGACATACTTGCAGTAGGTGCCACGGAGAAGGACTTGGCCAGAGACGAGAATTCAAAGTTCCAGAATCCAATATTGCAAAAGCTAGACTCGAAATTGGCCGGTTTATTATCTGAAGCTTCATCAGAGGAGGATTTTAGTGGAAAGTCTGGACAATCCACAGTTCTTAGACTTCCTGGTCTTGGCTCGAAGAGGATCGCTTTAGTTGGGCTTGGCTCATCTGTATCATCAACTGCTGCTTATCGCAGTTTAGGGGAGGCTGTTGCTGCAGCTGCCAAGTCTGCTCAGGCTAGTAATATTGCGGTTGCACTTGCTTCTACTGATGGGCTATCTGCAGAATCAAAGCTTAGCTCTGCCTCTGCTATAGTAACTGGTAAGTATATATTTTCTTGATCTTCGCTTAAATAATTGAACCATATTGAGAAACTAAACTTGGTGGATTTTGTTGAATGTTATAGGAGCTGCACTTGGGATATTTGAAGATAATAGGTTTAAGTCTGAGTCAAAAAAACCAACCTTGAAATCTTTGGACATTCTTGGACTGGGAACTGGACCTGAGATAGAGAAGAAACTCAAGTATGCAGAAGATGTCTGCGCAGGTGTTATATTCTGCAGAGAGCTCGTCAATGCACCTGCCAATGTACTTACGCCTGGTTAGTGATCTTCAATATATTTGCTTGGTGTCCCTTTTCTTAGCATGACTCTTACCTAGCTATTGACAAGCGGTCTTTATGCTGCAGCGGTACTTGCTGAAGAGGCGAAAAAGATTGCCTCCACTTATAGCGATGTCCTTTCTGCAAACATCTTGGATGTTGAACAGTGCAAAGAATTGAAAATGGGATCCTATTTAGCTGTTGGTGAAGCTTCTGCAAATCCTCCTCATTTCATCCATTTATGTTATAAGCCTACTGGTGGGGAAATCAAAAAGAAGTTAGCCTTGGTTGGAAAGGGATTGACTTTTGACAGGTAATTCTATCTTCTCTAAAATGAGATGACCACATATTGGAAGAATAAAAAAAATGGATTTCTGAACTGGCTGAAGTGATATCACACTTTTATTGTTGCTGCCCTTTTTTGTGTATGATTTATTGAACAATCTTTTTCATGTTCCCAGTGGTGGCTACAACATCAAGACTGGACCCGGTTGTTTGATTGAGCTTATGAAGTTTGACATGGGAGGGTCTGCAGCTGTTTTAGGTGCGGCAAAAGCTCTTGGTCAAATAAAGCCTGCTGGAGTAGAGGTAAGTCCTTTGTCTTCATTCAAGGGAAAATGTCCTGATTTATTTACTCTAGTTGCATGTATTCAATTAATCTCTTTTCTCTAAACTAATTACCATGTGACAGGTGCATTTCATTGTTGCTGCTTGTGAGAATATGATCAGTGGAACAGGCATGAGGCCCGGAGACGTTGTCACAGCTTCAAATGGGAAGACAATTGAGGTATGGTCATTTTTGCCTTTAGGAGTTAATCCTATTGGATCTCCTTTACTCCCCTTACCCAACAAGCTCCTTCTGAAGATTGTCCTTTAGTTTTCTTATTGGATCCATTTTACTTTTATGGTATTCGTGATTCGGTTGGGATGTGCCGAAGCACCTTAATTTAAGTTTTGTAGTTCTTGTAAAGCTCAAGTTGTTTCATTCTTTTATTTTGTCAAAAGATTTTCCTTTTTTCTGTATAATTAGGATGTTTTTAACTTTACTATTCGTACATTGTTGACTTGTTAGTTTAGGACCAGGATGATGCAAGTCTGATTCTTGTTTTCTGTTTTGCTAATTTTACCTTATTTGACTGTTTTTAGGTTTTCTGTTTGTGCTTTGATCTTTATTGTAGGTTAACAATACTGATGCTGAGGGTCGGCTCACACTTGCTGATGCGTTGGTATATGCATGTAACCAAGGTGTAGAAAAGGTAGAAATGAAACATTGCTATTATGCATCTGTCTCTGTTGGAATCACTTTGTGCTGATAACCATTTAATATGTTTCTTTTGCTGTTCCATACTTCACACTCCGAAAGGGAAACCTTGTAACTTTCATTGGTCAATGTTCTTGTATCTATCAATATAATCAGTTGGTTGGATGCTTGAATAGACATGGATATGTAGTCATAGATATTATTAATAATGGTAGAGACATGATGCGATTGGAAACAAGATAATGTTTTTAACATAGTTTTATTTTCTAAATAGCCAATCACTTCCAAAATTAGGTGTCGTAGCTATCAAGATAGTTTTTCAAATATCCAAACTTTTTATGTAACAAAAAATGTAATCAGATCCTTTGCTTTGATCTTCTTAACTTCACTCTTGCTAAGAAAGCTTGTACAATAGTCAGAAGTTTATTCAGGACATTGGCATGTGTTAACGACATGGTTGATCTTTATGCAGATAGTTGATCTGGCAACATTAACGGGTGCTTGTATTGTTGCTCTTGGACCTTCAATTGCTGGTATGTTTGCTTGTGCATCTTCTTGTTTTTGGCAAAAACTTTATGCATATGTTTTGGTCAGTTTACCATTTGATCTTCTAGTTTATACATGAATCACATTTTCAGTCGTTACTTTGATTGCGAAAAAAAAATTATGACACTGAATGCACATGTTGAAGAAAGAAAGAGTAGCGAATCTTTTGACTGATGTTTTAACTCCGAGTTTTGTCTACCGGAATTTTATTGGATATCTTGTATACAAAATACAGGTGTTTTTACCCCTAGCGATGACCTAGCAAAGGAGGTTGCTGCAGCTTCTGAGGTAAGCGGTGAAAAGCTATGGAGAATGCCTTTGGAGGAGAGTTACTGGGACACTATGACATCAGGAGTGGCTGATATGGTGAACACTGGAGGTCGCCAAGGTGGCGCAATAGTTGCTGCTCTCTTCCTGAAGCAGGTAGTCATCTTATCACTCTAAAAGTTTCTCCACTTTGGTTGACATGTAATTCAGTCGGAGCCACCTTTTAGCTGCATTGATTAAGGAATTTACAATGTCATCCATTGAGAATATCTGGCTTGCGGCCTTCTATGAGTAGATGCGCTTTGGCCCCCTCCTATATTGCATCCTTGCACATGCCCTTATCAACAAGATAGCATCCTTGCACATGTATGCGGATTTTGTACCCAACAAAGTTCAGCAGCTTCCCAATGATGATAATCTCGTGGGTAGAATTGAAGTATAATATACTTGGACCCAAAGACCCATAACAAAAGGGCAGCCCGGTGCACTAAACTCCCGCTATGCGTGCGGTCGGACCACAAGAGTCTATTATTCGCACCCTTACCCTGCATTTCTGCAAGAGGCTGTTTTCACGGCTAGAAACCATGACCTTTTTGATCACATGGCAGCAACTTTACCGGTTACGCCAAGGCTCCCCTTCCAAAGACCCATAAGCATTTCATATTTCATGAGGATAAAAGTGACCTAGAAAGGTTCTTAGCTTTTGTTGCTAATGGTGCAAGCTTAAGTTTAGTAGAGCCCAAAGTTTCTTCTAACATCATAATTAAAAGAAAACCGACAAGGACTGGAACTTAAAGACATTATAAAATGGCTAAAGGACCTTCGTTTTCACGCCTACAGATTTTGGATTTCCAAAAACTTGTGGCAAATTTCTGTGCAAGAGCTTTTCATCTGTTCTTACAGAGATCTTTAAGGAAGACTCATGCTGTTACTACTACATTGCAATTTGCTGCCGGTAAAAGAAGATAAATTGTTGAGACAAGAAACATGACATTTGGTTTTCTTTTTTTTTTCAGTTTGTTGACGAGAAGGTTCAATGGATGCATATCGACTTAGCTGGTCCTGTCTGGAACGACAAAAAGAAGAATGCAACGGGTTTTGGTGTTTCAACCCTAGTGGAATGGGTGCTGAAGAACTCTACAAACTAGAGCGAGTCAGGTTTCCGCCATATAACGGCCAACAGATGAGATAGTTATAATTTCAAGGGACTTTTGATGTTTTGAGAATAAGTGCATCAAGTTTTTATGAATAAATTTGGGGTGAGGGTGTTGGAAAAGGAAAAGGCAATAGTATGTGCATTGATCTTCATAGGTAGATTGGCGGATACTTTAGCTGCTTTCTTGTTTCCTTGATTTATAAAATATTTAAATTGGCACTTTGTTTTATCGAATGAAATTTATAATTTTTCATTTTATCAAGGGTAGACTATCTACATCACACCCTTTGAGGTGAAGCCCTTCTCCGGACCCTGTGTAAACGTGGAGTGCCTTGTGCACCGGGCTGCCCTAAATGAATGATCAGTAATATTTTGACAGGATTCAAACCCATTCGCTACTCATCGGGTTGAGCGCATCTTTCATACTAAATAGGGCGAGCTGTTTGATGGCGACTTCTTTCGTTTGTTAGAGTGACTAACGGATAAAGCCTCACTTTAATTATGTTGTTTGATGGCGACTTCTTTCGTTTGTTAGAGTGACTAACGGCTAAAGCCTCACTTTAATTATGTTGTTTGATGGCGACTTCTTTCGTTTGTTCGAGTGACTAACGGCTAAAGCCTCACTTTAATTATGTTGTTTGATGGCGACTTCTTTCGTTTGTTAGAGTGACTAGCTAAAGCCTCACTTTAATTATGTTGTTTGATGGCGACTTCTTTCGTTTGTTCGAGTGACTAACGGCTAAAGTCTCACTTTAATTATATTGCAAGGCTGACTGAATCCAATCCATAAACCCGAACCTTTCGTCAAATATGGGTTGAATGTGTTAACCTTATAAAAAGATATTCAATTGCTAGGCTAAAACCAATTTTTAGCAAGGTGAATAGGCAAGGTTAGACAAAATTTCTTATTTTATTGTTGAATAAATACACACAACTTACATATAATACTCGAATTCTCCATTTGTTTCTATGTTAAATGCACTAACAAGGTAAGTTTTTTTTTTACACTATCAGTGTAATCTAAATTCTTGTAAGTCTTAACATGTTATATGCCTTATTTTTCAGATTACTGATACCACTAATTATAGGCTACCTGTAGTTAGCTTTTATGCGACATGTTAGTGTAAAAAATTATTTACACAATCAGTGTATATAAGTTAAACTATTACATAAGTATGTATCAATAACACTAAACATGAATTATACATCAAGCCCTTGCAAAGCTCAAAAGATGAACAAGTCAAGCAAAAGCATTATGCGCGGTTACAACTTACAGCAACAAAATTCACTCAGTATCTTCACTGAAATCAGGCTCTGGAGGTTTTTGCAGCTTCATCAGTTCCCTAGCAGTCTTAAGATTTCGATTCCTGTGAACCCCTCGGAGAGCATTAGCTGCAAATCTTGATGCCAAGAATGTTGCACGAATACTATAAGGCGATCCACCCGGAGTGCTACTGGCCCCGGCCAAAGCTTCTGCCTCTTCGTCTTCTTTTCTTTGAAGTTCCATAAGTTTCCTTTTCGTGAAACGCCTCCACGCTGCTTGGATAAAGCAAGCAGCCCAAGTCCTCCAATGTTGTGAGTAGAACCGGAACGTGTGCTGAACCTGTCTACTGTGAAGCTTTCTGAACTGACTGGCGACGAATTTCAATTCGTCTGCTATAAGAGCAAAAGCCTCTACTTCTGTTAGAGCTTTCACTGTACGAGTAGAAGATGGGAGGTTAGAACCTGATTTTGGGTCTAGAGCCCAAGTTAGAAGTTCCTCTCCACAAAAGTCAGATTCTTTCAATAAACTTCGGTTGAAGAAACCGCTTCGCCCACCATCAGTTGTCACACTCTCAAGGCGGCCTCGTATGACAAAGAGCATTTCGTCTACTGGATCTCCTTCTCGTACAAGGTAAGTATTCTCGATGTACAAACAGGGTTTTAGACGCTCACAAATTGCATCGAGCAATCTCTCCTCCATATTTGCAAATAGAGGAACCTGAAAATCAACAAAGAGATATTAGTAATACAAAACCAAAGCCATGACCGCTATGACGAGTTGATTAAAGGTGGGAGAAAGAAATATAACAGAAGCAGAATATATAATTTAGTTACCCTCTTCACTAGAGCCAGACAAAGATGACGCTTAATATCCCTCCTGAGATCCTTGGGCAAATTCTGAACTATATTCTCTTCATCCACTCCGCGTGTTTCTTGCCATTTGTACTGATCATAGCCCCTAACCCGTTCTCGGAGATCTTGTGAAAGCAATCGGTGATGCATCCACTGTTCTGAGTCGCGCCTTTTAACTCTCATCTCCTCAAGTCGAATAGTAAGTGACTGAAGGTATGTCTGTGACAGCAAAATACCGAACTCTTAAGTTACAATGCCATTATCAGAAACACTTCAAAGAAATTAACAATCATAAAAGAAACATCTTGTTGAACAGATTTGAAGCGTTATGTAATTTTATGTGATGAGAAAAATCTCTATATAAGATGGTAATTACCTGCATGTTACCAATCAACAGTGCAAAGAGAATGAGCCCGAGTATTGCAAGTGCAATAGAGAAAAGAGACTCCCCGGGAAATGTGCTAGTTTGAAGTCCCTGTCCAAGGGTACTGCACAAGTAAAACATGAAAAAAAGAATGTCATTACTAACAAATGTACTACAGAATTAAAGGTAAAATAATGTAAATGTTCAAATAAATAGTTTCGCGAAATCCAGCCTAATCACTTTCTTTCTTTTTTTCCTTTTCAGTCCTCTGTGTAGGAACTACGAATAAAAGAAAATCCTAGCAATACTATTAGTCAAACCAATTAGCAAATAGACAATATGAACCAGAAAAGGCCGTCTACTCTGACGTAAGAATAATCATTATAATACAATGATAGCACCTGATTAGCAAGAAATTCCCTGCTCTTGTCGTATTGAATCAGAAAAAGCATATCACACTGGAACAATTGATTTAGGTACTTGTCTTATATATCCGCTATAACTCCCGTAGAACCCTATAGTCTTGTTACCTTATCACCGGAAAAAAAGAACCTATAGTCTTGTTCGCGTTGAATTACAGGGAGACTCACCAAAAGGAGAAAAGAAGAATGTTAGTTGAGTATAAACGTAAAGTCACCTTAAATTCTGGAGTCCCCACCACAAACAGTAGCAATATTTAGTCACGAACTTCATCGAGAAAACTATGCCAGATGACAAAGCCTGCTTAAAAATTCCAAAGTCAAATGGTTGATTGTCGTCACTATCTACAGGGCATGCTTCATTTAAAACCGAATCACTGATAATGATCCAAGCATTATATCCTTTCATTCCTTGATTGCCACAGTACAAGAAATCAGTGTTGCATGTTCCATTATGTTTACAAGCTTCTTGCCAGCATGTATCATAGCGTTCCACAGAAAGCAAATACCAAAAGGAACCAACTATCTGAAAAGAACCAAAGACAAGGGAAGTAAGAAAGCTTCCTTTTTACGGAAAAAGAAGAACATTGTTATATGGACGACAACCAAATTAATTCCAGATAAATGGACGACAACCAAATTAATTCCAACAATTGACAAGTATGTGCTCATTTAGCTCATAAATCTAAAGAATTCATTAAGACTAGGCAGTAAAGAGTCCGATATTTTAACTCAAAAACGTACTATGCAGGTGTTGTTGTAAAGACAAAAAAGGGCAACCCAGTGCATAAAGCATCCAGCGTTCACGTAGGGTCCGGAGAAGGGACACACCCCAAGGGGTGTGATGTAGACAACCTACCCTAATGCAAGCATTAGTAACTGCTTCCACGGCTCAAACCCGTACCTATAGGTCACACGAAGACAACTTTACCGTTGCTCCAAGGCTCCCCTTCGTGGTGTTGTAAAGACGAACCATCCAAAATTCCAACTTATGGAAAGACGGCCTAAAAAGCAGATGCTATGCAGAACAAGTAAAATATCTATTCATATTAGAATGAAAGAGAACTCTATACCAGCAATTGAACCAGAAACACATAACAAGCTGCGTTTCGTTTGCTTTACAGATGCGGTTTTAGGCTTTTAGCTACTTCAAAGATAAGTAAGTAAGATGCTATTTGCACAGATTGCATTTTCACAAAGATTTTCCCTCATAAGGAGCTCCATAATGACAGGAAAACTTACACAAACATGAAAGAAGTAAAATTTTAATAACAACAACATAATCAGTAGGTTATACTACACAGAACCAAAGGTAGAAACGGTTGATAGCAAACGTTTCGACAACTTAACAAGTAGCTTACGTGACTAGCAAGCATGTACAACAGCAAATAGGATGCAGCGCCAGCCCATGCAGTTTCAGCAAAGACACCGGTAGTTCTTTTCAACTCTGAAGTTAAGGGTATAACTCGACCAAATCTGGGGATATACTGAAGCAAAATGATATAGAGCAAAGCTTGTTTGGTAGCGAGTACATCAGAACCTGCTGATCTCTGCAGGAATCTCCCAACTACAATCTGCATAGATCCACAAGAGGAAAAGGAAAGTGAACAAGAAGGAAAAAACCATTTACAACTACATATAGGTCAGTGACCATAAGAGCCATGGTAGAAGACTAGTAATCGAAATAAAGTTGCTATTTGAGGAGACACCAAAGAAATATAAAGCATTTTGTTAAAACCTGAGGCAAGGGAAGCACAGAGAGAAGATCGATAATGAAATAGAACCGCAAGTATCTTTTAGCAATTTGTCCAGAATCTATCACAAGTTCACCCCGTCCAAAAACGCGAGATGATGGCGCAATATAAGCTGTACGAAACTGAAGTGCCATGTGAATAAGATAGAAAGCATCAACAACGGTACGTAGTGTAGTGGCTATGACAGCTAGCTTTCGATCAATCTGAAGGCAATTCGCCGTGTTATTAAAAACTGGAAGGTAGAAGAACAGTGGATCCACAGATACCGCCAGAATGCATGATACAACAAAGAGCTTATTCCACAAGAGAAGGAATTTATCTTGAGGATCAAAAATCTTATTCTCTGAAACTTTCAGATCTTCAGGAAATACTGCCTTAGAGACACCAAAACCGAGTGATCGACCAATAGACTTGAGTCCTTCCGATCCTTTTCTCATTCCTCTCTTAAAAGACCTTGACGGGCTATTAGTTGCATGGCCAGAATGTCTAAAAGCTTCCATGTTGAAGCCACATATATTTGTTGCAATTGATGCTAACCGTGAGGATACATTGGAATCAAGTCATCCACCCTATATGAAAATTTGATGAAGCAAGATTAGCTGCCAAATGACGATAGAGATACTCCAGGGAAAATCATCAATGACTAAAGAAAATGGCCATAACTAAATTGACTAAATTCTAAATAGTAACATCTTATGTGTTATCTTTAACTAATAGAAAAATGTCTAATACAACTAAAAGATTGTTGAAAATAACCTTCAAAGGAAATGAGGACAAGATGTAACCTACGAAAAACCAGAAAACATTGATTTACCACAGATTTCTCAACAGCTATTTAAGCAACAGATTGTAGTTAGATCTCAGCTCCAACTGCCATTTCATATCAAATAAATCAGGAACTTATGGAATCCAGTTTCATCCATTTACCCTTGATTTCACATTAAGAAAAAACAATGTCTAACGTATAAGAACATACAACCCCCAAATATGTGTGGAAAGAAGTGGACAGAAACAAAAGATTGATAATCTCAACAAAGGATGTTCTAGTACCTCACAAACTTCTCTCGCTGCCCACCCAGATATTGGGACTTGGAACCACAATCAAACATTTTGTACAGTCAAACACATATGTAGTAACTGCAACAAAGCAAAAAATTCCAGCAGGTTCGAAAGTCGAGTGTGTAATTTTCTTCAATTTTTGGGAAGTTCAATTTTTGGGAAGACCCTTGCCGTTTAACATCTTTCTTTACTTGCAAAAAGCCATCAAGGAGATAAATACATGCGAGCAGCTTTATTTTCCAAAATGGGAACCATGAAAAAGAACATCATATTGAGCCACTTCAACAACAATCTCAATGTTCTTTTCTAACATGGAAGAAAAAGTAAGAAAATCAAACTCAAACAAAGTTTAGAAAAGTGAAGAAGGTAAACTGGAATAAGACTCCATTTAACTAGTCAACAAGAAAGAAACAAAAAGACACATAAATTTAACCAAAATAGATTGAATTTTTATGAAGAATTAACCCAAATAGCCGCTCACCCGATCTCTTAAACTAAAAATAGCCAACGGATGTATACTATATGTATAATTCGTATATAACATATGTATAACTGTGTATAATTAATGTATAATCTATGTATACCGGCTAGAAAAAGTAAACATTGAATCTGGCCGGCTATTTGTGGAACAATCCCTTTTTTTATTGACAACATCAGCTGTAAATTTTGCATATAAATTCACACAAGCAATTCAGACAACAAAAACAGATGATAACATAACCAGCAAACTAATCAAGACTCCATTTAACGAATCAAATGAAGCAAAAAAAAGAGAAAAGAAACATAAACCAAATTATATTGCTAATTAAATGAATAATATCTGCTAGTGAAACAAACTCCATAAATTTAACCAATAAAGATTGGATTTCTATGGACAATTTCAGCTGTAAATTTGTATATAAATTGACACGAGCAATTAAGACAAAAAAAAAAAGAGATGATAACCAGCAAACTAATCAAGACTCATTTTACCAATCAAAAAACAACAAAAAAAAAGAGGAAAAAAAAGACAGAAAACTACATAATATTTCTAATTTAATGATTAATATCAGCAAGTGAAGATATATAGAAGGTACAAACCCCAAAAGTTTAACCAATAAAGATTGACTTTTTATTGACCATTTCAGCTGTAAATTTGTATATAAATTCAGACAACAAAAACCAGATGATAACATAACCAGCAAACTAATCAAGAGTCCATTTAACTAGTCAACAAGAAAGAAAGAAAATAACCCATAAATTTAACCAATAAAGATTGAATTTTTATTAACCACTTCAGCTGTAAATTTGTATATAAATTCACATAACCAACAAACTAATCAAGACTCCATTTTTAAAGTTTAAAAAAAAAAAAAAGACAAGAAAAGAAAAGAAAAGAACAGAAAACTATATTATATTGCTAATTTTAATGAATAATCTCTACAAGTGAAGATATAGGAAAAAAAAGTAGATCAGAGAAAGGGACTTACAGTTAAAGTCTTTTGAGGTTTAATTGATGAACTAAGGTGTAAAAGAGATAGAGAAGAAGGGAAGAAGAAAAGGGGGGTAAGTGGGGGCGGGGGGTAGGGGTTGTAATAAAAAGCAGAGATAAAGTCAAAAATTTCTGAAAATGTACAGTATCTAAGGGATGCTCTAAACATAGAAGTCAAAAGTGAGGAACAGAGCAGCAGAAGTTCTAATAAAATAGACACAAGTTGGGAAAATTTGTAGCTTTCCAACCAAAAAAGACCTCCTCTTTCCCAATTGGCCAATTTTCTCATTTAGTCTTTTTCTTTAATTTCCATAATAATATGCAATTCTTTCTTTCTTTTTTAGAAGAGAAATGTTAAGGCACTTCTTATTCTGAAAATGGAAAAGGAAGGAAAATTTTAGAACTAAAATAGTATTTGCAATTTTAGTGTTAAAGGGGTTGAAAATAGTAGTATATGTTTTAACAATTACAAGTGTCTACTGGATGAAACTTCGAGGAGTCAGTGATTGAGCAAGAATTTTTATTAAAAGGGATCAAAATATAAAAAAGTAAAACCATAAAAAAGCCAAGAATAGTCAATATATAGTTATATATATGTACAAACGAATTTTCTATCTAGCTCGTAATTTTATGACGAAAGAATGTCAACTGACCCCTTGAATATATGTGGCTCCGTCACGGCAAGAAATAGGGGTTTGGGATGTCAAAATAAGAGAAGTAAAAGTATTTATTAGTCTATTCTGTTAAAAAAATAAGTATAATGATTTAATTAAGCATTTAATTGGGGGTTGATCTTATAAAATTTCGATAACTAATTTATCCAACTGAATTCTGATGACACATATATTTTTTTTGTTTCAATTTGCATCCTATAATTTGGTTTTAATGATTAAAAGTTAAAGTATCATAATCTATAATTCATTCTTTTTTTTTGGGTCATAATCTATAATTCATTATTTCTCACATTTGAGGCTTCCCTTCGAATTGTTTTGTAATAACGTGTCGGTGAGAAGATAGTCGCATAGGTTGACTCGCAATGATATTTGACTACTCAATTCACCCCAATTTATGTAGCAATATTTAATTGGACATGTAATTTAAGAAAAAAATGAAAAACTTTTGAAATTTATGGCATAAAACAAACTATAAATATTTGTGTGGTTATAAATTATTTTATTAAGGAAAAAGTAGAAATTTTACTATTAGATTGTTTCTAGACGAGGAAGTATAACATCTCTTTGAAACAGACTAAAAAGAAAAATATAATATATAAATTGAGACGGAAAAAATATTAGTTATTGCAAATTAAGAGTTATAAATAGTGTAAAAAATGAGAGGATTAATTGTTGATACAAGTGGACTTAAGACAGCAAATGCAGTTGTGAAAATAATAAATTAAGAGCAAAAGTTTTGGAATATATAATTGAATGGTTATTTTCTTGTTGAAGAGCAAATATGAATAGGTTTGGTGATGTCCAAACTGGCTTATCTGTTTTTCATAGAGTTCTTGTGACTCTTTAACTTGAAAAGACCTAAGTTAAATAGATTTTTCACTTGATAAGAATTTAACCTATATACCCTCATAATTTAATTGATTTTACAGTTTTAGTGCATTAATTTAAGTTAAACTCAAAAGATAATGTCTCTAATGCTAAACAATACTAGTAGTATTTATCTTATTAGATTATATCTTATTTTTATTATTCACTAGATTAGAAACTCATCTTGACGGGAACGACTTCAATCATATTTTTATCACTATTCGTTATTTGATTTTATCTTTATCTTCATCTTCATCTCTTAGTTAGAGATAAAGTTTTTCTTGTTCTAGGATTTTATCCATATTTTTTACTAGAAAAATTTACTACGTATAATTATCTTACAAGTAACTTAATTATGTAAATATATTTCCATTATTAGTGCAAAAAAAAAAACTTAAAATTCTTGGAAGAAAAAATAAAACAACAACAATAATAACAACCCAGTAAAATCTCACTAATGGGGTTAGTGTGTACGCAGACCTTACCCCTACCCCAAATGAGTAGAGATGTTGTTTCCGAAAGACTCTCGGCTCATGAAAATAAAAACAAAAACAAAAAAAAAAAACAAGATTGCACAAAAAGCTAATATCTCCAATAAGCCAAACATAACCAAAAATTACAAAAGTACTGCTGATAAACAACTACAAACATGATGCAAAACATAATTGTCAAACATGGTGCTAAAAATAACCTTTTTTTAGATAAACAGTTAATGTGCATGATATATAAGTTTACTTAATCTTATAAGTAATCTGATTGTTTAAATATATTTTTCATTATCAATGCACAAAAAACTTATAAACGCTTCGAAGTAAGAAAAACAAAATTGCACAAAAAGCTACTCCCTCCATTTAAAAAAGAACGGAAAAGGAAACAAAATTTTCTTTGATAAGTATATATTTGCAAATAGTTTTTAAATATTTTGAATTATTAACTATTTTGACTTATATAGTACTTTTTATGTAGCTTCTATATATGCGAATTTTATTTTTAAAAATTTTTAAAAAAATATATTCGAATTCATATAAAAAATTAGTTAATTTAAACTAAATACTCCGAAAAAGTTCAAACAAACTGATACCGTATAACAAAAAACAACAAAAGAAGTACTGCTAATTAAAAAAACACGAACATAATGTCACAAATGAGTCATGCACTACAAGATTTAAAAAACCCCTAAAATCTAAAACCTAAGTCTAAAAACCCTAAGCAAGAACAATAAAACTTCCTAGCATAACAATGAAACCTCCAATAATCCCAAATTTCATGCCGGAACTTCCACTAGCCGGAGCCGGTGCCGGAGGTAGAATTTCGACTGGAGTGTGAGTAACTGGAGTCTGAGCGAGGGCCGGAGAATGAGCCTTAGAACTATGTTGAGGAGACAAGACTTTGACCTCAAGTTTTTGTCCCTTTTCACAATGGCCATTAGCTCCACTAATGAAGAAAAATGGACTTGATTTATTAAGCAAAATCTTGGTTTCTCCATCTTGATATGATTTAAGGGGATTTGCTTTGTTGCAATTTTTGTAGTCTTCTTCATTCACTTGTAGTACTGAGTCTGAGTTTGGATCATACTTCAAAACTGTCCAAAATATAATCAAGAAAACAAGAAGAAGTGTTAACTGAAATTAACTTAGTTGTGGGGGTGAAAATCTTGTTTTATCTAATATAGCCACAAGATGTAAGTTATATACATCGACATGAAATAATAGCATATCGTAAGTAATAGCACACAAAAGACAGCCTAAAAAGATAAAGACTAAATTTTCAATATAAAAAGCGGTGGATGAGCATCAAACAATGCAACGACCAGTAGCGAAGGCAGGATTTATATCAATGGACTTCAGAATATTAAAACGCAAACACACGAACATGTCAAGGGAATTCAACATCTACTATCTACACATAAAATATAATTTTGTTTCGGCAAAGTAGATTTTCGCCACTCTAACTCCGCCCATAGCAATGACTAAGCCCGTGCTCCTGCAAAGATAGAGTTTGCTTTACCGAACTCCTTTTTGATAACAAGGCAGAAATTCCCGACCTGACACTAACATGCACGGAATAATGAACATATATGCATTATGCGTGCAAGTTAATCTAGAGAACAAGGATATAACATTAAAATATTTTCCTAGAAAATGACTTCGAAAATATAAAGTTAAGATTAAAAAAGGAAATTACCAAGATAATCACCGATCTGAAAACGAGTTTTCTCAGCCCATTTATTAAATTCATCAGGTGAAGAAGGGATTTTCCAAGAATTTGCTTTGCCATCCACAACAAACTCTTTTGCTTCACAAAAACTGATAAAAACAAAAATCACAAGAAAAGCCAAAAACGAAACAAGAGTATTACTTTTAATGGAAACCATTTTTTTTTCCTTTTTTCAAAAGAAAATGTGAAAAAATTCTAAACAGAAAGTTATAAGTGAAGAATATAGCAAGGAAATATATATATTATGAGTTGATGAGAGAGTCGTAGGATTAATGGGCTTTATCGATATATATAAAGCTTTTGGCTTTGTTTAGGAGTCTAGGTTCGGAGTGAGGTTCGGACTAATCGAAGCTGTGAGATGTTGACACGTTAGTGGCACATGATTAGCCAAAAGGGAGGTTTGGAAAGTTTGAATTTGATATTTAAGTGGGTTGTTTTTGGTCATTTATTTTCCATAATTAGCTTAATGAGCCGTTTCATTTCATGAGTTTGAGCAAAAAACCAAAAAATATATTTAAAAAAAATCCCATAGTAAAAGTACAAATTTATAGTCAGCACATTTTTAGGACCTTTAAATTTTTTTAAAAACATTAATCTTACATTGTTTTTGAAATCCACCTATTGAAACAAAACATTATCTTTTGGATTGGAACTTGACTGTATAAGTATGTTAGAACACTATCAACATTTTGTCACTCAAAGAATATTTATAGGTAAAAAACCATATTAAAATATGATTTTATAATTTTAAAAATAAGACATGTTATTTGTTATAATATATAAATGTGACTTGATGGTATGAAAAAAATATATTACCTTGACGATGTATATGACTTAAACTCTAAAGTATAAGATTCAAAATGAAATAGGAACAATCGCATTGGTCTTAATAAATTAATTTTCATGCTAGTTCTTGCCCGCACAACGTTTTTTTTGAGAGAAGAGATCAAGGAGCTAAGTGACTCTAAAAAGTCGTCTTTTGAATTGTGTCTTTCCTACGTTATTCTTTTCTACATTCTCTAACCTTAGGCTTTTAATGCGATGGGGGAATAATATTTTGTTTAATTAGTGCTCTCTAAAGGCTTTTAGCGTTCAGGGTGTCAAGTAATTCAAATTAACCATTTTAAGGTATATACATATACAAAAATTTTATCAAAATTTACGGGGTCTGGTGACCCCTCAACATTACACATAGGTCTGCCTCTGATTCCCACGAATAAAAGGGAAAACAAAAAGGCAATAAACATTTTTTGCGCTTTAATTCACCCAGTAATAGTAGAGGGAATTTGAACCGTCATGATTTTTGAAGTCAGATGAATTTTTTTCTTATTATAAATTTCATTATTGCCGGTATTAATATGTAGATGATCAAATTGTAGAGGGTATCCGCAAATAATATGAGGCATAGGATAAAAAAAGGAGGAGGTACTCTATTATATACTCTAGTTTTTATAAAAGTTTTAACAATTTATAAACTTACCGTAGCATTAGCATTTTTATTTGTGAACCCTTTTGTTTAATCCTAACTCATAATTAAATTAGAAAAATTAATTACATAGTTTTTGCCTTCTAAATCCAGAGAAATCTCTTACTAATAAAAGGAATTATATCTTTGATTGCTAGTTATAGAGATGGTTTAGAATTTGTTTTTTTACCAAAATAGATTGGATACGTGGAAATGGCTTATAATAAAGTCATATATCAATTTGGTTGTTCAAGTCATGCTGTTGGCGAGCTCACTATGTTTTTCACCAATCCAGATAAATTTAATAATAATTATTAATGTTAAATTTAAAATTGGAAATAAAAAAAATTCCGTTGCCGGGATTTGAACCCGGGTCTCTCGGGTGAGAGCCGAGTATCCTGACCAACTAGACTACAACGGATTTGTTGTTAACAGCCACAGAGTTGTATTAAAATATGAATGCCCAAGGAGGGGTACAAAATGTGTCTCAAATATTTTTTTTTTTTTTTTTTTTTTTTTTACTTTTAGCCCGCGCCAGAAACTATTTACATTCGGTAGCCGAAAAAGTATAAAATTTTTGTATATAACATACATAAACTATTTACTATCTACTCGCAGTAAACGAAAAAAGGAAAAAAAGGAAATAGCAATGAATAGAAATTTCGTCACCCAAAATGATTCTAAGAAGAGAAATTTTTGTTTGTCTTTAATTTATTTTATATATATATATATATATATACATATATTTTTTAGGCTATTATTTTGAGAGAGACTATACAGTGTCATTCTCCCTTTCGAATTGCTATCTCTCTACAAAATATACTCTTCCTCATCTTTTATTAGAGGCGGATATAAAATTTAAATTTTATGGGTTCAAACCAATTATATTTTTAAAGTTATGTGTTCATATCTACTATTTATATGTTATAATTTTAGTACTGTTTTACACATAAAGTTATATTCTGCACTGAAAGTACTTGGTTCAATTAAACCCGGTATCAAAGGGTTGGATCCGCCCCTGTCTTTTATTATTCATATTTTATGTCGGGGACAAAAGAATTCTTAGACACCCCTTTTTATTATGAATCGTCAATCTCTTCCATTCGAGTCTAGTTTTTTAACAAATATAAATCAAAAGTTTGGAAGACGAAAAAAAAAATAAAGGTTTTGAAAAGTTCAACGTGAATAATTGAAAACTCCATAATAAATCAAGATTAACGTCAGTTTTCAAAATTTATTTTGGTCAACATTCATCACCATTTATATGAATTGAAGTACATATATTATCCCTTCCAATAGCATTTATTAACATGTCGCATCAATACAACACTGTGGTTTCCTTACACGGGCATACAAATACACACACGCACGTAAATAAAACATTTTTTTTTAATAAAAAAATGTAGACTTAAATAAACGTTGAATCGAGTTGGAATGTTATTTGGGAATATAGTTAAATTTGAATGGATATAAAAAATCAAAAAGTAGATCTGTTTAAATTCGTTCCAAATTTTTAATCTTAACCACTTTGCATTTTCTTTCCTTGATTTAACGTTTCACATGATTCTAGTTACGACAAAATATAGTATAGCAACAACCACAACAAACCCAGTGAATTTCCACAAATGGGGTCTGAAAATAGTATTGTATACGCAAATCTTACCCCTACCTTGAGAGGATGTGTCATAAACCCGAGAAACAGCGTGATTGGCGCATGTCACCGTTCGAAACCTATTTATAAGTTGAAAATGTTATATTTAAGTTGAAAAAGGTAGAGAGAAGAATTGATTATCTACCAAAAATTTAAGGTGACATAGGTAAAGAGACGGATCGATTATCCACAAAATTTCAACTGATATTTAAGTTGGAAAGATAGAGAGGCGAATCGATTATCCAACGAATTTAGGGTAGGCGTGGGGGTGGGGATGGGAAATAGGACGGGTAAGGTTGAAAAAGAGTTTTGAAAAATATTTTTCCTTTTCTTGATAGTGAAAATATTTTCCTCAAATTGAAGGAAAATGAGTTTACGAGGAAAATGTTTTCCAAAATATTTAAGCCAATCAAACATAGGTAAATTGAAAAATATTTTCCTTCATACCAAGCACACCCTATAATCAGCGGATTTCTCGGTTATAAAAGGAGGAAAGCAGGGTGGACGGGGGTAGGGGGGGGGAGAGGGGGTTAGGTGGTTAGTACACACCATTAAGTCAAATGCTTCACCTTCAAAATCAAAATAGTGAGATTACAGATGGAGAGTACACAAACAGACTGCAGCAAGGATACAAAGTGTTTACACTTCTTAAACAACATATTAGAACCAACAAACTAAAGGAGGAGACAGATTGTATGCTCTCATTTGAGGAGTGTTTTCACGATGGACTTAACATTCAGCTTCTTCAAGTCTGTGTAGGACTGACCACATCCCACAAACATGACAGGGGCTCCGGATATATAAACCATAGATAATGCCGCTCCCACCTGCGCCAAACGTTGAATATCAGAGCACAACAACTAAGCCTCAATCCCAAACTCAAGTAGGGATCAACTATATGAACCTTCACTGATTGTGTCGCTCCATTTAAGCTTTGTCATAAGCCAATATTACACAAAAATAAGGTAGAAATAAGCCAATACTCTTTCTACCGGTATATAAATCTCTCTCTGATATGACTATAAAGCTTAGGAGCTAAAGTAAACGTACTAACATGACTAAAACATATTTTGAATATCAGAATGATAAGTATGAAGATATTAGCACTAAAAACTCGTATAGAAAAGGTAACCAGGCATCAAACTTATTTATGAAAAAAGACCATGACCATGTACCTTATCATCAATGGTGTCAAACTTGGTAAGCAGAATTCCATCTATCAACCTTGGATTTGGAGAGGGTGAAAGATCGCCTAATTTCTGCAATAAAAAACAAGAGAACGTGGTGAATCTAATGCGGGGACAAACATTCAAGAAAAGAATGTTATCATCACCATTAGAGGCAAACCTGGTTGAACTTCGACAACTGATCAACAGCATCATTTCCGACAAGTGCCTCACCAACAAAAAGGATCAGATCCGGACTATTGACATATATAAGCTTGGAAAGTGCTCGCATCAGCGGCTCATTATCCTGTGGAATAAGACAGTTGTGCATAAATGAGAAGGACTTGAAAGTTAAAACAAGAAACAAGAGTAGCTCAGCTTTTAAGGCAGAATATTACAACAAACAATTGGAAACCGCTGTCCAATACAACATATACAGCATCCAAGAAAATCTAGGAGTCCTACAATAAGCAATGATTACAAGGTAAGAAAGTCAAAATTCAATCTTACCTGCATACGACCAGCTGTATCAACAAGAACAACATCTGAACCATTACGATTAGCCTCCTGAATTGCTTCCTTAGCAACAATAGCAGGATCCTTCTCATAGCCCTTCTCAAATATGGGGATCTGAGGATAAGACAATTCAATGTCAAAAACTAATACGCATAATCTCTCTCCCAACGAAGAGCGCATAAACTTTCCAACGATGACATACCTGAAGTCTACGTGCATGAGTACGCAGCTGCTCTACAGCTCCTGATCGGAATGTGTCACAGGCAGCCATCATTACATTGATGTTGTGCTGCTGAAGCCAATAAGCAACCTTAGCAAGATTGGTAGATTTTCCAACTCCATTAACTCCTACAAAAACCACAACATATGGTTTCCCTTGCTCCTTTGCGGCATGAACATCCCTCAATATATCAATCGAGCGTTTAGGAGTTAAGATGCGAACAAGGGCCTCCTCCATTGCTGCCTGTGGTTTTATCAATTCAACACCCCATATTAGTATGTTCAAACCAAACCAATAAGGAAAAATAGAGTGAAGATGTTTTTGAAGTTTTGGCATGCAATTATTCGATTTTGAAAACATCCACCCATTTTTAATCTTCTCTTTTCTTAAAAGTAAGAAACTGTTTTTTTTTCTTTTTTTGTTTGGGCCGAGGGTGGAGTTGTGTACGGTTCCAAAGACCTTGGACTTGAACACTTCTCAAATGGCATTGTTCCTCCAAGTTAGAGTACTTTAAAACTATGACTATAAATATCTACTATGTACATGATTAAAGGTTCCAATTCTCTTACCTGAACTGTCGAAGAAATTCTTGTAAATGAGGCAAGTTTTTTACCCTCCAGACTTGCCGCGACTGATTCACAAAGCTTTTCAGCAATTTCCTCGGCCTGTAAGATATGCAGAACACCCATCAACCAATTATATAAGGAAAACTGCTGAGAGAAATAGGGTCACCAATGAAAGTATTTTGCTCTTTTCTTCTCTTTCTCCATCTTTTGGGAGGAGGAAAGAGATAAAAAGGGGGCAGGGAAGAGTAAAGCTACGGCAAACTTACCACATTCTTTGTCATCAGCCGGTCCTTGAGAGCTTTTAAAGCTGGTTCTAAGTCGGCCTTCTCCAAATTAGCCTTTCCGGCGATACTGGAAAAACAACAGCAATACAGGTTATGTCCAACATTTCAATTGTCAAAAATAGAGATCCATTATCTTGAAAGACAAACTGTATCTGTCAATCTTTTCCCATCTTTCTTGAATATTTTTTAGCTTCTCATATAAAACCCAAGCAAATTACACTTCTTTAGTGTCTGATATGCAAATTAGACAAAAGTTCTCCTGAACAATTATATACCCATTTACCCATGGGGTGAGGACTATATGATACAAATATCAGCCATTTCATCGACTAAATTTCCATAAAGATGAACTTTCCTCTTTTCACGAACAAGAAAAGGACCAAGACTATATAATAAAGTTATTAACAAAAGAAAGATATAAGAATACTGGTAAAACGACTCTTTCCCTTTTCTGAAATCAAGGGAGGATGAGAATTTTACCTCTGGAACATGGATGAGAACCAACCTTTCTTCTTTGCCTCGACCTTGCTGTCTTTCCCTGGCTCCTCATCCTCCTCGGTCTCACTATCACTACTCACAATCTCCTCTTTGTCCATCATACTCTCACCTTGAACTGCTGCCACAACTGCTATATTCTCATTCCCATTCTCACTCATAGGATCCGTGAAATCCAATTTTGACTCAGTAGGTGAATCATCCCAGACTCTGTTCTTCTTTATCTTTTTTGTAGGCTCTGCCTTGGAACCCTTTACAATGGTATCGGTTGCCTTGGAACCCTTTATAACAGTATCAGTTTTCTTACCACCTTTAACCCTAAGCTTCTGTAGCTTATTTACATCAAAAGCCCCAGAATCAGAACTTCCATTCTCTTTACCGTTAGCCTGTACTACTCCATTTCCATTACTACCGTTAGAATGGCCATTTTCCATGGCACGACTTTTTACTTTATCGCTATCACCACCATCACTTCCTGATTCAGGACCACTCTTTTTTTGATTACCTCCATTCATAATGCCCTTTTGCACTTGTCCTTGCTTCTTACCTAGATTATTGGTGACAGGCTTGCCGACCTGCTTCGACTTCTTCATTTCCTCAGCACGCGCCTCAGCCTCCCTCCTAAGCTGCTGAAAAACATCATCAAATTCATTGTAAACAGTCTTTTTGGGGTCATAAATCTCCGAGAATTCCCGCTTAACCATAGCAAGCAATTCATCCACATACAAAAGATGAAGAATTCGCTGATACACAGCAACAAACACAAGCCCCAGTTCATTGTGAAACGTCCATTTAAGAGTGTATGCAGCTCCTGGTGCATCATAATTATATGAAGCAGCACCTGAACGTTCCTCCAAAAGACATGAACGAATCAACGTGTCAATTGGAGAACCTCTGAGAGCATTTCCAAGCTCTTTACATGTCCAGAGGATCAAGCCCCCTCTAGTGAATATCAGTAACTGCTCTAACATCTTTGGATTCTAAATATACCCCTGCAAACAAAAGACGTAGTTTTAAGGAAAAAAATCACCTCTCAGCTGGCAAATTAAACCCCTTAAAACAAGTGAAAATAAAACTTGCATTGTTGATGAATGTAGCTGGAAAAAGAGAACCAAAATCCAGGTCCTATAACAGATTCAACGTATGGAAAGTCAGGAACTTTTCTTCGCCTAAAAGAGGAAAGTGTAGCAATCAAGAAAGAAAAAGCTTACAACAACAACTACGCCTCAATCCCAAACAAGTTGAGGTCGGCTAAGAACAAAAAATCTTAAAGAACATAACTTGGCAACAATAAAAACGCTTTAAGATTTTCTGGACTTTGAAAGCTCACATATCAAAGGATTGGGAGAAGGGCCACAAAATCACAACATAATATTCAATTAACTACACCACAATCACAAACTTGTTAGTTCGACTAAATGAACGGGGCAGTGGCGCATGGTTCTAAACAGTGGCGGAGTCACCTAATACTAAGGGGTGTCCTAGGAAAATTACACTATTTAGCTCGGTTAATTTTTTTAATTTTATGTATATATAATATATGTTCACTCCCCTTATTTTCTTCTGTGTGTTGACTTCTATATCTTGATATACCTTAGTAAAATTCCTGGCTCCGCCACTAGTTCTGAACTCGATGTATAATAAACCCGCACTTCTCCACTTAAATGTCAGGCTGTTGTCAGCAGCAAAGTTCAAACCCGTGAAGCACGCCTAACCCATACATCACAAGCTACACTCTTACCACTAGACCAAAGCCCTAGGGGCATATCTAATTTGCTCTATTCAGATCCACTTCTTTCTCAAACCAGTAAATAATTTATCTTTTAAAGCAAATTAAGGGTTTCCTAAACTAAAATTTATAGATTAGGAGAAGGCACATGTATCAAATTTAACGTTCTGCGCATACACAAGAGAATTAAAAATCTGAACTTTGACTTAAAAGAGAAAAGTATCAGAATTTATGAAAATCCCACAAATCCTCAAACCAAATCAAGTTAAAAAAACCGATAAACCCACCAAATCTTTTTCATAATTCAAGCAATCAAACTACAACCAAAAACTATAAAAGAAAAATTTTTAAAAATCATTTCCTCAATTAAACAAAAAAAACCCAACTCAGATCGAACCACAAAAACCCAAATCCAAGCACCTTTAAACAAATAAAAAAATCTCAGATCGAAAACAACATACTCCTAATAAATCCAGCTAACCCAAAAACTAAAAAAAACGAGGCAAGGATTACAAATAAATAAATAAATAAATAATATCAGTAACTTTAATTAGAAGAAAGAGGGTGTTAATTATTCATACCTATCAATTTGTGAAATCAGGAGGAAAAGGCAAAGGAATGAATTGAAAGCGAAAAAAACGAAAATGAAAAATTGAAGGCGAAGATGCTAATTTTGGAGTATTTATATGAAAAGACGTCAGCTTTGACTTTTTTTCCGTGTGAAGACCAAATTGTCCTCTATTATCACGAAATAGATGCTTAACTTTTTACTTTTGTAACGAATTTCATGCTGACAAGGGTATGAATTGCTCATCTACTATCATAAATAGACTTTATTTATCTTTCGTTTAAGTTTTTTATCAAAAATATACCTACAGTTATATATTAAGTTCATATTTATTCCTTATACATTAAAACGGGTTACATTTGCCCTTCATTAATCCGTTTTAACGTATAAGGGGTAAATATGAACCTAATGTATAAATATAGGGATATTTTTGATAAAAAACTTAAACGAAGGATAAATAAGGCTTATTTATAATTAGTAGAGAGGCAAATCAGACCCTTATCCGAATTTCATGTGCAAAATTCATCATTCATGGATTAATTATGAAAAATTACATATTTGGAAGTCGGAAACAATAATTACATTTGTTAGTCATATATGTATATATATATATAACATAATATATTACCGATTATTATTTTTAAGAGAAGCTATACTATGTAGTTTTTCCAACAAATAATGGACCTACGTAACACATATTTGGACTAGTCAGGTAAGTGAATTTTGATGCTGAATAATTAACAACTATAATAACTATTTGTACGTCTTAATTCTAAATAAGTTGGGATCAATTATATAAATCATTATTGTTTAGATACTGAATAATTATACACAAAATATTTCGTGAAATTTATTTTGAAAGTAGAACTCAATGAATTTGAATAAGCACATTAATATATTTTCCTTTTTAAGTTAAAATTTAGATTTATTTTTGTTCATGCAGGTGGAGAATTTGATTTGGTTATTATAAGAAATTTGAAAGATTTTGGTATGTAACTAATGTTTTTCCAAATTATATTCACACTAACTAATCATAACTTTGTAAAGTTCATTAATTGTCTTAAAATTTTTACCTATTTAACTTAAAAATTCAGATCTAGTTTCTTAAGTTCCAAGTCAATTTTATTTTGTTACTATAATCTTCATCATAAAGAAGATATTGTTTCCAATTCCAATAACCTCGAAAACAATTGATCAATAAACTTTATAAATGAAGAATAAATTGCCAACGCCGTGAGAAGATCCACATGCTCGAGACTAATCAAAATAGGTTTTTTGAGTTTGAAATGCGAGAAGAAATTTCGTGAGGAGACGAGGTAATCAAATTTGAAGCTTGGTTAAATTTATTGTTTTCAATGAATAACCGTTTAAATCAATTGGAAAATGGGATTATATCTTCGTCACAAACTCCTCATGAAAATAAAAACAATGCACCTACTGTTTCATAAATAAATCATTCCCTAAATAATAACACTTATTAAAATCCTAGGAAACAAAAATGATTGATATGTGCACACCAATAATTTTTGTTACCTAGGGCTTCGACAAGTGATTTTATCTGGGATTGATTCATTTACGAAGGACAAGGGTCATTTGGTAGCCGGTTATGTAGGAGTTATTCATGTATTAAAATTAGGATAACTTTATATATTGTTTGGTTAAAAAAGGGGGAAAAATAAAATAATCTCCACATAGAAGGTGGCATAAGTTATACAATGTTTGGTTGTTTTTCCTCTTTTTCACATAAAATGTAGCGTTGCTAATACAATGTTTAGTTCATATTTTTCTTTTCCGCATAACTAATACATGTATAAATTATGAGGAGAACGACCTCCTACGGTGGGAATTTGGGATCGTGACAAATAACTTATACATGTATTAGTAATACTTGTATTAAAACACAAAATGACAAGAATACCCTTTATTCAAACTTGTATTTTTTTTGTTTAAAAATATATATTTAAACTATACTAATAATTTATACTATATTAAAAGCACGAAGGCCCTTAGCGAAATGTCGTTCGCCTTTTTTGCCCTTTAAAAAATAAACTTCACACTAGACAAAATAATCATTTAATTATTTTTCTAAAATTTAGGACTTTAAAATCAATTAAAAATCTACATATTATATCTTTCCTTATTTGAAATGATACGTAATTAGTCCTAACTCACGCATGCTATGACTCAAAAAAAGATTTTTTATTTTTATTTTTTTTTTGGAGAAGAAAACTTAAGTTTTAAAAGATAGCAATTTGCTTTGTTGACCAATATAAGATATCATCATTTAATTATTTCCTAATTTTAATAGAAAATATATCCAACTTTAGACAAAATCAATTGTAAACAAAACGTCATTAAGTTTTTCTCCAATTATTCCAACAAATGACAACATTCTACATTTTGCTATAAAATTAACTATTTATTATAAAATATTAAATCAACATTAGTCATTTATAGACTTTACATTGTCATTTATCAATTTTTATGAGCTGTAAGATAACATCTTCATTCTCAGAAGACTAAAAGAATTAATTTGTCAATTTATTTTATATAACAAATCTTAATAAAATTATTTTTATGTTATTGGTTATATATATATCATAAAATAACAATAATTTTCATAAGATATTTCCATATAAGTATGCATAATTCACAATGAGATATCCAAGTACTTCTATGATTAAGATTTCTTTTACTTGCTGGGATCATCAGTCGTCTTTTATCAAACTTAGAGAAAACTCAAATTTTTTTAAACAAAAATATTCTATTTAAAAAGGAAACTCTAACTTTTGTTATGGGAAACTTTAGTTGATTACCAAACGAAATTAGGAAATTTTTTTATACGCTTTTTATCTATGTTTTGAATTGTAAAAATGTTATGCTTTTACTTTGAACACAATTTAATTTCTTCTTCAAAAGTTTCAAGTTTATTTTTAATTTCATATAAGAAAAGAACCATCCTTACTTCTTTATCAAAATATTTTTAATGTGAATATTATAAGAACATTATAATTTAAACAACTATTTATGGATGTCCATATTATTTTAACGTTGACATTTTCTCTTAAGTCTTACCCTTCAATCATGTACTATTTTTTTAACAATAATATACATATATAATACTAAAATTATTTTACAGTGAATGGAGTAATAGGTAAAACTAAAGCATATTCTTAGTTTGAAAATTAAAGTTAAGTTGAAAAAGGTATTTGAAAATTACATTTAAACTTACCTTTTAAAGTTGTTTTTGAAAAAAAGTTTAAGAGTTATAGACAAAATGAAATGTTGTTGTAAGCATTGTTAATACAAATTAATACAGTATACCTACTATGCTTGGACTTCTAAACTAAAAATAAAATTCATGTATCAGAATTACTATAAGGCTTATGAGGACTTATGTAGCATAATATTTATTTCTTTATAGAATTAGCTAAATTGAATTAATATTTATTATATTTAGAAAATTATATTATTTCATTTAATCTTCTTATAATTCAAGACACTTTTCTTAATACTCATTTATGTGATTTTAAAAGAAAAAATTACTCATAACATGGGATACACGTGCAACGCGCGTACACTAAGACTAGTTTTAATAAAATAAAGTAAGCTACACCTTTCGTTTCAATTTAGATGAGGTAGTTTGACTCGGCACGAAGTTTAAGAAAAAAATAAGACTTTTAAAACTTGTTGTAACGACTCGACTTGTCGTTTTAAGAATTTACTCCCCGTTCAGCGACTAAAGGTTTCGAGCAGTTTCATAATATGTATTATGACCCGCGGGTGTGATAGAGTTTGATTTTCGGAAGATTCGAAATTAAATTAAAAGAATAATTCTTATTTAGAAGTTTAAATTAAAAGAGTTGACCAGAGTTGGACTTTTGAATAAACGACCCCGGAATAGAGTTTTGATTATTCCAATAGTTTCGTATGGTGATTTTGGACTTAGGAGTGTGTCTGGAAAATTATTTGAAAGTCCGTAGTTAAATTAGGCTTGAAATGCCGAAAATAGGAAGTTTAAGTTGGAAGTTTGACCGGGGAGTTGAATTTTTGATATCGGGGTCGGAATCCAATTCTGAAAATTTTCATAGGCCCGTTATGTCATTTATGACTTTTGTACAAAATTTGAGGTCAATCGGATTTGATTTGATAGGTTTCGGCGTCGAATGTAGAAGTTAAAATTTCTTAGTTTCATTAAGCCTGAATTGGGGTATGATTCGTGGTTTTAGTGTTGTTTTATGTGATTTGAGGTTTCGACTAAGTCCGTAAAATATTTTGAGACTTGTTGGTATGTTCGGACGGGGTCCCGAGTGGCTCGGGTGAGTTTCGAGGTAGTTTCAAACCATTTCTAGGCTATTTTTAGTTACTGGTTTTGGCCACAGAGGTATGCATCGTGATCGCGGACAAACGGTCGCAATCGCGAAGAGCAATTTTGCTGTTTGGACACTGTGAATCGCGATCGCGGAAGCCTTTTCGCGATCGCATAGAGGAAAATCCTGCTGCACTAATCCGAATTTGGAAGCTTATATCTCGCAATTTATATAGAATTTGGAGATAATCCAAAAGTGAAAGTTGTAGCACTTTGTGTCTAGTTTTCAGAAAATCAAACCATTTGGCATTTGAAGTTGTGTACAAAATGTTATGGTTGATACACTACAGGCTATTTGGGAAGAGTTTGAAAATCGCTAAGAAGAAATTTGTATTGCATAGGGCTAACTTTGGCAGCTTATATCTCATAATCTATAAGGAACTGGGAGATGAGAAAAACATGAAAGTCGTAGCCCTTGATGTATAGTTTTTAGAAAGTTAAACCATTTGTAATTTAGAGTTTTGTATAAAAAGTTATGATCATTATACTAAAGACTGTCTGGAAGAGCTGGGTACTTGTTCTTCGCGATCGCGAAAGGCAAATTTTGGGCTGAGAAAAGTTGTGCTTCGCGATCGCGAAGAGTAAATACCTAGGCAGTAGCTATATTTCGAGGTTTCAGCCAATTTTAACATATTTGGAGCTATGGAGCTCGGATTGAAGCGATGTTTGAAGCGATTTTTACCATATGGATTGGGGTAAGTGTTCTATATCCTAAAGTGTTTATATTTCATGAATCTATGATTATATTCATCGTTTAATTCGGATTTTTATGGAAGAAATCAAGAATTTGGCAAAATCTTCCAAAAACGAAAATTTAAGATTTGGAGGTCGAGTTGTTATCGGAATTGGATAAAATTGGTATGGTTGAACTCGTATCGGAATGAGTATTCGGATTTCGTAAAAATTATGTCGGGTTCCTAGAGGCGGGCCCCGCGTTGACTTTTGTTGACCTTTTTAAGGATAAATTTCTAAGTCGACGTTTTATTATCCAGAATTATTTCCGATGAATTTTAATGAAGTGTTACAATTAATTTGGATAGATTTGAGCGGTTCGGAGGTCAATTCAAGCAAGAAGGCGATTTTGGAATATCGGCATAACTTCGAAAAGATAAGTATCTTGCCCAACCTTGAGTGGGGAAAATTCTCCTTAGACATTGAGTCTTATGTGTAATTTGTGTAATTAAAAATCATGTACGCGAGGTGATGAGTACGTACTTGGTTTATATGTGCAAATTACATTGGTTAAAATCCTTAGACGCCCTTATGTATTAAATTAAAAATTATTGGCACTTATTAAATCATTTAATTGTCTTGCCTAAATTCTTATTTTGTTGGATTTATTTTTATATGATGATTTAGTGTGATTGCCACCTTGATTTTTATGTGAAATATTATTTTGTTGAGTTGTTCACTCCCGTATATATTTGTTAAGATTTTGTTCACATTGTGGTCGAGCCATGGGCTCCTTATTGTGGAAAATAATGTATTGTTGAATTTGGTGTGCGCGTTGTAGCGAGACAAGGCAGACATTTACTTTATTATTGCACACGTGGCGAGACAAGGTGGGATATGTCGGAAATTGAATTGTGATGATTTGTGATAGCCTTGGGGCATTATTGTTTGTTGCATATTTACTTTGGGACTACGAGGCGGTACATCGGGAGATCCCCCTGTCTTGCATATTTACTTTGGGACTGCGAGGCGGTACCTCGGGAGATCCCCTGTCGTGCATATTTACTTTTGGGACTACGAGACGGTACCTCGGGAGATCCCCTGTTGAGCATTTACTTTTAGGACTACGAGACGGTGCCCTTTTGTTGACATCTCTCTATGGTTGCACTTGTCTTTGGTTATTTTGTATTTCCGTGATAGGTCTATCCTTGTGATCTACCGTGATGTATTATTTGATTTTACTATGCGTTTGTATTCTTTGTTGTATTGTGTTGGCTTAGGCTTTTTAGTACGAGACTCTAAAGATTTATATTCCTGGTTTTTACCCGTTTTTTATGAGTGAGTTGTTTTAAATAAAAGAAGTTACTATTATGTTTTAAACTAATAAGTTTTACATCCGAAGCAATAGATTATTTGATGTTTTATTTAAATTGAAATGTCATTTTTCTTTACTCAAACTATTTCTAAACTAAGCTCATTTCTTTGTTGAATACTTACTTGATTTTAAAAATTGTAACCTTACTTTATTGAAAATAAATTAATCGTGCAGATCTTATGTATTGAAATATTTGGCACGAGAGTTGTTCGTGCGGTTGTTATTAGAGATATGGGCACGAGGTACCGTGAGAATATGAAAGGGGGTCGAGAACCGTATTTTATGATTATGATATGAGATATTTATTTGAAAGAGTTTTATATTCGAAGGATACTTATTTGAAAAAATATATATTTGGAGTATATTTATTTGAAGAGATTATATGTGAAAGACTTGTTTAATTGGATGTTCTTGTGTTTCTTATACTTCTGAGTAGTAATTATGGTGTTCTTGTTGCCTTACTGTTTATAGCACTAGTGGATTATTGTTGCTATCACTGCTATTTGTTTTCGATTATTTTAGTATGACACAGGTTATTTGACTAGTGAGTGTCTTGACTGTACCTCGTCACTACTCCACTAAGATTAGTCTTGATACTTACTGGGTACCGAATGTGGTGTACTCATACTACAAGCCAGGTAAGTGTGGAGTCAGTTGACCGATCGCTAGCAGTACGGATCTTGTTGTGGAGACTCAAGGTAAACTTGTGGCTGCGTTCGCAGGCTTCGGAGTCACCTTCTGATATAGTACTTGCACTATTTTACCTCTATTTTAAAACAATTGTATTTATAGGCTTTCTAGTAACTCAGTAGAGCTTATGACTTGTACTACCGGTTTTGGAAATTGTAAATTTTATAGAGATTTCCATTTCAAAAATTGTTAAATGTTATTTAATTAATGTTGTTATTCAGTAAATGTTAGGCTTACCTAGTCCCTAAGACTAGGTGCCATCACGACATCTTACGGAGGGAGATTTGGGTCGTGACAAGTTGGTATGAGAGATCTAGGTTCATAGGTGCTACGAGTTATAAGCAAGTTTAGTAGAGTCTTGCGGATCGGCACGGAGACGTCTGTACTTATCTTCGAGAGGCTACATAACTGTTAGGAAATTTTCACTTCTTTCATTCTTGTCGTGCGGAATTTGTTGATTGTGGAATTTGAGCCTTTGTATCTCTATTCTCTCACTGATGATAAGGATACGTGCTACCGGGTCAGCTGAGCAGGCACCTGCATATTCTAGTAGGGCCACAAGAGGTTGGGGCCGAGGTAGAGGCCGAGGAAGGACACATATCGCAACTAGAGAACCTGTCAGAGCAGCAGTTGAAGAGCCGCCAATAGCTCCAGTTAGGGGACAGGTACCAAAAGCACCTGTTGTTACCCGGCCTTCAGGAGACTTTAGCACAGTTCTTGGATATGTTTGGTATATTAACTCAGGCGGGATTGATCTCTGTTGCACCAAATATTTCACAGATTGGGGGGAGTAACTCAGACTCCCACCTCTCGTACTCCAGAGCAGCAGGTTCATATTGGTCAGGTTCCGAGTATAGTACCGGTACATCCTGTTATTCCGGTTCAGCCTGAGGTCAAGCCAGAGGCATCAGAAGAAGAACAAAAGAGACTTGAGAGATTTAAGAGGTATAGTCCACCTACCTTCAGTGGCACAACTACCGAGGATGCTCAGGGATTTCTAGAAATGTGTCACAGTATTCTCCGCACTATGGGTATTGTGGAAGTGAGCAGAGTTGCCTTTACTACATTTCAGCTGTCAGGAGCAGCGTATCAATGGTGGTACGTTTATGAAGAAGGTAGACCAGTCGATGCCATACCACCAACTTGGGCTTATTTTTCGGAGATGTTTTTGAAAGAGTTTGTTCCCCAGACTCTCCGGGATGTATGGCACACCGAGTTTGAACGGTTGCATCAGGGTACCATGACGGTGTCAGAATATGCTATCAGGTTCAGTGAGTTAGCCCGCCATGCACCTATCTTGGTTCCTACAGTTAGAGAGCGAGTCCACAAATTCATTGAAGAGCTCAATTATGATTTTAAAATATGTATGGCTCGAGAGTTGGAGACTGACATTCCATTTCAGCAAGTAATGGAGACTGCCAGGATGTTAGAACATGTTCGAAGTGGGGAGAAGGAGTCTAAGGAGGCCAAAAGGTCTTGGAACTCTGGAGGATTTAGTAGATTATACTCTGCAGTTATGGCTCATCATGGCGGAGGCTCGGGCAGTCGGTCAGCCTAGTCCGCAATTCAGAGTACTCGTAGTGCTCCAGTTAATACTTTTAGTGCACCACCGATACAAGATTCTTAAAGTGGTTATTTCAGTTATCCGGCACAGACTCAAGCACGAGCAACCGCGATCTCAGATAGGTTGTTATGAGTGTGGTGATACTAGGCACATCATGAGAGATTGTCCCGTATTTGGGAGAGGCGAATTTCATCAAAACGCCCAGGCTACATGCTTTATTGCAGTTAATATTCCACGTGCACAACCAGTTAGAAGTGCAAGACAGGCGGGTAGAGGGTGCCCTAGAGGGGGAGGCCCAACCCGTTGATATATTTGCTATGGTGTGGCTGAGGCCACTACACCAGATGGTGTCGTTACAGGTACGATCCCGATTTGTTATAAAAGGATATTTTTCCTTAATTTGATTCGGTTATGAATATTGAGGCGAGTCCTCCTATTATGCTACGCTTATGGGTGAGCTTCGTAATTTTATGACCCACTTATATGTTTATCCCTGTTGGGAGATTTGAAGATGTTAGCCCGTGTCTATCATTTTTATTTTGTACACTACTAAGGGCTATAAGTCCAAAAGTGACTTTATATTACTCACTACAGTGGGTTTTGATGTGATTTCGGAATAATTGATCTCAATTTTATGAATTATATGCCCTATTGGTATTGGATGAAAAAAGAAAAAAAAAAGTCTTACCAAGTGGCTAAAAAGAGTATTATCATTATATTTATTTTTATATAAAACATTTATGGTATTAGAAAAAAGAATAAAGTGTACAATGTTTATGTATTGACATGTAAAGTACAGTCTTTTTTTGAATTTCTCCATTGTCGGGGCAAGTGCACATATAGTCATTTTCAGGAATGATATTTAGATATTAGCCAATACTTATTTTCTCTGAAATTTTAAACTAAAAACCTTAACTTCAGCATAATTAAGGATACTTTTGTCCCAAAAAATTGAACTGAAAAACTTAAATTCAGGACGCACTGGCTTATTACTAAATAACAGCCCTTTAGAATGGCTACCCGGTGTCATTTCTACTATATTTGACAATAAATCTCAAGAAGCAGCACTCAGAGTGATGATTCAACTCTTTGACAACTCTAATCATTGTGAAAGAAATTGAACGTTCAAACCAAAAGATTTGAATGCATAATCTTTACCTATAAACTACAATTTAATAAAACATGTATTCATAAGGTTGATGCAAATAATACTAACGTCGTCTTGTGTACAAAATTGAAACTCAGTGACGGATGATTCTTCACGAGACAATGTCACTGTTTAAATCCTTCGCCGAGGCCTGCTGGCATTCCCAAGCTCTGCGCAAGATCGCTCATTCTTTCCTTCATTGCCTGAGAACATAAGGGTCATGTTAGGAAATAACAAATCGAAAGATAGAATTAGTTATAAGATTGAGATGACGAGTGAGGAGTAGTGGATTACTGGTGAACAGAGGCGGATCCAGAATTTAAACTTTATGAGTTCAGATTTGAAATTCTACCATATTTCATCTAATTTAAAATCTATTATTTATACATATCTAATGAGTTTTCTGACAGAGATATACAGGGTCAGTTGAACCAATGGGTTCAGGTGAACCTATAGCTTCTTTTGTAGATATGCCACTGCTGGTGAAGCGTCTCTACCTCCAACTGTTAACCCAAAGGTTCGTGTCACACAGACTAGATAGAGAACCATTGTTGATTTCTCTTTGGGTGGATAAAATGCGCAGTGCAGGGCCTAAGCACCGGCTTAGTGCGAGGTCTAAAAAGGACCGGACCATATTGGGTCTTACGTATGCAGCCTTATCTTGCACGAAAAATATTCCCTACGTTTCATCTTACATAATGGTGTTTTACAAACACGGAATTTAAGAAAGAAAATAGTTTGGAACTTGTGGCCTCTAACATGCGATGCAGCTATAAAATTTATGTTACTAAGGGTAAAATGAAAATTTAAAATTTATAGTATCTAAATGAAGATAGGAGTTATTATTTTTGAAACAGACTAAAAAGGAAGGAGTGTCAAACAAAATGAAACGAGGGAGTAAAATGAAAAGGAAGAAGTTTAAGGCTCTTACTAGTACACTTTTCTGATGTGCATCCTTGTATGCCTCTGTAATTAAAAGTGAAAGTTTCTGCACAAGAAAAACATTCAGACTCTTGTGCATATATTGTTATATTGTTATATTCCACATGGCTCCTTGAAAGGGGAATTCCACAGGGCTCCTTAAAAGAGGAAAGCGACAATTATAGTGCATTCATGAATAATTTCATTTGCTCTGACAGAACAAGGGAGTACCGTTCCTTAAGCCGAGGGTCTATCGGAAATAGCCTCTCTACCTTTATAGGGTAGGGGTAAGACTACGTACACATTACCCATGCCAGACCCCACGTATGGGATTAAGCTGGTTTTGTTGTTGTTGTAGAACAAGGGAGTATACAGCAAATGCAACTTGCGCAACAGACTCGCTTCAGGAGCGAGTAAAAACATCTTGGTCTCATGGGAAAGAAAAAATGGTTCAAAGAAATAGTATGTTAAGGCGAAGCATGAATAGATTAAGAGTCCAAGGATTCTCAATGGGCACAATAAGAGGAGTTAGTTCCTGGGTGAATTGCAGATAAAATGGTTGCTTAAAGCATAAAGCAAAAGATGATTAATAACTGAGAATCCATCTCTAAATCACCACATATCAAGTAAGTAACAGATTTTGACAGGTCAAATAAGATAGAAGTACGTAAACTCATATGATCTACGCAATATATACTTACTTCTGGCCCCAGTTCCATGGCAGCCTCAGTAATTTCGGTACGTATAGGTTGCTGATTCCCAGACAGCGTTACCTGCAAATGGTGTAAATATTGGTAAGCTCTCATAAAAATGTATCTACATTGGAATATCTCTAACATTTCCATGTTATCATTTCTGTCTACATATGTCTATATTAATCCTATTCCAAGACACATAGTGAAAGAGAGGAGAAGCATGTAGATAATATAAAAGGTGCGGGACAGACTCTGAAATAAAAGATCCAGCCATTTTTGCTTGAACTTTTGGCAAGAAGTGCTGCCAGAACCAAGACGTAGCATTCTATGTCTAAAAAGAAGGTTATATCTTGTTCAATTGTTTCAGTCAACAAACAGACCCAACACTTACGTTGCCAAGTAAGATTGGAGATTGCATCTTAATTTCAGGAGCAGTTGAATCACTATTTCAGTTAGGTCAATAAGAAGTGATCTCTTCAGCTAGATGACACAAAATAAAGCAAGAAAGAACATACCTTGATTAGTTCACCTTCACAGTAACCATCAAATTCTGCTCTGAAAATACAAACCACCCCAAAAAAAAGAAGAAGTAGAAAATGACTCATAAAGATAGCTCACGGAAAGGTTAAAACGTATTAGAAAATGTACTATATAGAAACATACAAAGCGAGCTCTTTTTGTACTCGCACTGCCTCAACTTGAACCACATTTTGTGCCTTCTTCACCGTTTCGTATAGGTTTTGCATGTTGCCCAGAAGACCTGCCTAAGATCAAGATAAACACACTGAGGTTGGTCAAGTGAAATAATATAACATTTTTGACGAGTGAACAACAGGTGAAGCATAAGAAAGTTGAATATAGAACTACAAGCATGCTTAGGCTGAGGAGCAGCAGCTTATACATTTGATAGTGGCTGCATTACTTATATAGCTCAACCAAAACATCAAACCCCATTTCCTAAGTGCCCCGTGAAGGTAAAACATTAAACAAATATGCCTCAATTTCATTCATGTTGGGTCCATTATACGAATCCTCAATATTCATCCCGCTCTATTAGGACTCAATAATTTGCCTTTTAGCAAAGTAATCACAACTAATGTGCCAAAGCTATACCTAATTCAAATGTAAAAACATGACTATGTGTTAATACCACTAACTGGTACCTCATATATGGATATTATGCTTCAATTGTGTTTTCTTTTCAGCTAACTCAGCATGACTTCAGAGAGATTTTTAAAAAACTTGCACTTTGCCATCCAAGTATTTTTAGAACCATGACCTATGGACGTGACACTTCCATGACTTACTAACCCATCAAGTGTAGAGAAAAAAGGTTAAATGGAAAAACATGTCAAATGAATAAGCATCTTCCCACGTCAAACACCTGAAAATCCAAAAAAAAAAGAGATTATTCCTCTACTTTTTCGTTGATAACAAAGTTGAGTTTGTTGTTTCATTAGATTGTCAACACTTGCACTCATGGTTACCCGAGGTTTGAGGCTAACGAGCTTTAAAACTGAACAGAGACATTTCCTCTGATTTTTTGTCCATGAACAAACCTTACAAATATGTTGGGGTATTTAAGTCTGTTCAAGTCCTGAACAGACTTGAACGAAAACTTCAGCACCCAAGAAAGATATGGTCTTGGATGTCTGAACACCCCTCTGTATTTCATTTTGTTTATAACCATTAACCAACAACCCCTTCGTGTTTCATAAATAGACGTTAATCAAGACTCATCAGCCAGTTCATTGTTAAAAACTTTTCCTTGAGCCGGAGATCTATCGGAAATAGCCTCTCTACCCTCAAGGTAGGGGTAAGGTCTGCGTACACACTACCCTCCCCATACCCCACTTATGGGATTATACTGGGTTTGTTGTTGTTGTGGTTAGTTCATGGAAGGATCAACTATCGCCAACCCTAGGGGCCACTTCAAATCACAATAATTTGAACAAAGAGAAATGAATTCAAGGCTCTCCATCCACCTTTGTATCATGTAATCCACTACCCATTATCAAGGGTAATAATGACGTGAACAAGAATTGAAATCATTCTTTCCCAAGGAATTTCTTTAAACTTGCTAAATATTTTCGAAATTATAAACTCCACTAACAAAAGCTTGGTGTTTAAGCAGAGAGTAGAGGGGTGGGCCCATTATCCACCGAGTTTCGAACCGTGCGCCATTGAGCCTCCGGGGTATCATAAAAATACCAACAAAAAAAGGGAACTCCCAAACAACCATGTTTCTTGAATGAGCTTCAGTTTGTTGTCAATGTTATTACCAAAAAAACGCCCATGAACTTGATTCTTTTAATTGCGGAGATAATATTAGCAAGCTACCAGAAGAAGATTTTGCAATGTGCTTTTTATGTGCACGAATATATAGTTTAAAATGATTTTTAACAAGTCAGTGAACAAGATAGATCCAATGTCAACGTAAGCAACAAAATCCTCTACAATGAAGGGACTATACTCAGATACCTTATTGTTCTCATTGTCATCCTTTTTGCCTCCAAACAGAGCACGTATTTGCATAGGTCTGGGATTATCAGAAACCTTTCGACAGCCGGATCTTGATAAAGTCCACATGCCAACTTGATTCACATTAGGACTTGGATTGTCTGCAAAGACCAAAATTGTGAAATAACATATACTTCATTGGGTGCTTGATTATCCCACTGGAGGTACAATTAAAGAAACGAATTAATGGCACTTGTAAAACTCATTTAAGGTAATACTCCTACTTGTTTTCAACATACAGAAAGCATGAATTAATACCCAAACTGGGCAGAGAAGATGTCAGCAAGAGGCTCACGTTCATCCTCTTAAGTCTTTTAACAGTAATAATCAATCATTGAAAAGCATTATTCCAGAGACGTGCTCGATTTTTTAGCCAAAGAAATATCTAAATGGAAAGGAACTTTGACCAAATATTGACACTCAAATAAGCCCTTTCCAGAAGTTTGAAACAGTGGCTGGAACACAACCTGATGATAAAGCACTAACATTTTTGCTAAGCATGAGCTTTTTCTCTTTGACAGAACAGGCACGTTGGTACAAGTAATAGGAAGGTTAAATATATTTCGTAGCTTAAAACAGAAGTACTCCCCTTAAACTTATTTATTACTGAATCAAACCGTCACAAACAGTGGCGGAGGCAAGACTTTTGCTAAGAGGGTTCAAAAAAGAAAAAAATTAAAAGGATTGTAGCTAGTGGGAATTGAACCAATGACCTCACAAAGGTTTTGAACCCCCTTGACCACTAAGCTATGGTTTTGGAATATGTCAAGGGGATTCAAAACATAATATATAGAGGTAAAAAATAGATTTTGCCTTATATATACGGTGTAATTTTTTGGTGAAGGGTTTCGTCCCCCTAAATCCGCCCCTGGTCACAAACACTATCACACATTTGAAGGAAATGAAAAACACATAATCTGCATAGACAGTCAGATTCGGTGGCTGTTGTTGGAAAAGTTGAAAAGATTAATAGGAGTTTCCCATTGTTATTAAAGGTTTACTAAGATATATCTTTGCAATTAGCCATGGAGAATAGAATGTCAGGACAAAGGTGGCAACAGAATTTTTAAGCCAGTGGGTGTAGAGTGCTATCACACTACTACTCCTTTGTGGCAATGGTTGCAAACTTAACACAAACATTTTTTTTTTCTCATAATCATTGCTATAAGAGTGTGTGCGTGTGTTCGTAGAAAGGAGATAAGATTGGCATCTCCACTGACAGGGACGGGAACAACCTTCAGGAGTTACCTGTTACCAGGAGTGTGTGCGTGTACTTTGAGTTGGAAGGGCACATCCACATTAAGGAACTTTCAGAAGTTGGAAAATTTTGCCGTTACCATCAAAATCAGCCTTTTTCCACAAAGAAAGTTGCTAGCTTTACATCAAGAAAGCTAATAGCTTCAAGTTACGGGCTCTCTTTATCTTGTTAGGGCCTTTAGTAAACTATAAACACAAATGTAAGCCATAAAGGCATCTCCTTTTGTAAATAACCAACAATTTAAATGCCATCAAGAGATTGATAGGATTTTCCCATTGTTATTAGAGGTTTACTAAATTATATCATCGCCTGCATATGGGACATCAAAAAGGAAAATGCCAAAGGCGGATACAGATTTTGAAGTCAGTGGGTATAAAGTGCCACCATACCACTACTCCTTTGTGGCAATGGTCGCTATATTTCAAAATTGTTCATCTATGTGTGTGCGAGTGCGCACATTTCAAGCAGGAAGGACACATCCATGCTAAGGAACTTCCACAAGTTAGAAAATTTTGTGATTACCGCCAAAATTAGCCTTATTCAACAAAGAAAGTTGCTATCTTTACATCGAGGAAACTTAATGGCTTCTACCTATCAGCTCTCTCTATCTTTTCTAGGGCCTTCTGTAAAATATCAAGACAAACTCCTTAGCAGCAAAGAACTATTAGTACCTTCTTTTCATTTTATGTTAACATGATTGACAAGGCACAGAGTTTAAGAAAGAAAACTGTTGGAACTTGCGGTCTTAAACATGATATACATTTGTGCGGTTACAAATTCATGTTATTACAAGTAAATCGGATGTTTAAATTAATGAAATCGACTAAAAAGGAAACAATGTCATGCCAACATAAGCCATAACAGCATCTAATTTTGTAAATTACTTACAATATACACATCATCACTAACCAAAGTAAAATAAATTGGATGTACTAATTAAATTGCCAGTTTGTTCTGCAAATAATTACGAACCTATAATGCAGAGAAATCAAATAAGAAAATAATAATCAGCTACATGAATCCTCTATATTCATTCCAAATTTCCAATACAAAATAATTTGTCTTTTATCGCAAATTAATAGTTCTCTAAACAAAAAATTAACTAAAATTTAATTAGAATAAAATAACTTATAGGAAAAAGAAAAAAAAAAGAGCTTACAGAAGGAGACTGAGGAGAAGTTATGGAGGTTTGAAATCCCAGCTGAGAGAGCACTTGTTGACGCCATTTTTCACAAAAAATAAATTGAAGGGAAATGGGTAATTTCAGAGAAGATTGAATGATTTTTTGAATTATCGATATTGCCTCGGTTTATTCTGAAAAAAATATCTTTATGCAGCTTTACGAGGTTGCAGTTTGGACTTCTGGATAAACATTAGTTTACCCCCTCAAGGTTTTGATAATATCAATATGAGGCCAAATATTTCTAAACTTTATACTAGCACCCTCGTATATACTCCTATCAACCCTTTTTTTTTTTTTTTTTGTAAGGGGAGCCTCGGAGTAACTGTAAAGTTGTTTCTATATGACCTATAGGTCACGGGTTCGAACCATGTAAGCAACTAATAATACTTGTATTAGGTTAGGTTGTCTACATCACACCCCTTGGGGTGCGGTCCTTCACAGACCATACGTGAACGCGGGATGCCTGCCCTAACCTTGTTTACCCAGAAAAATTGGATAACGATTAAACTTATAATGTGGTTCTAAGGACACGTGATTTCACTTAATACCAATTGATAAATATGAAGATTAATAACAGAAATGAACTATAAAGTAAAGCAAAACAGTGTTATAATGAAACTCAACTCTCGAGTTTGGATACTCTCGAACTGGTTGATGCAAGAACAATTACAATATAACAAGCTGATGAACAACAGTATAAAGGAGAAAAAGAATTATATTGCTTTTTGTATTTGTGAACAATGTCCTTTACAAATGATTAGAACCCCCCTTTTTTACAGTAGAGGAATTCCACGTATTGTATAATTCTAATTACAGAAGGAAATCCCATTATTAGCTAATTAACTGTTTCTGATTTGATCCGTTCTGAGATTTACGCCATGATCCTCGACCAGTCACGGATATCTCGCCTTTCTGTTATTGTGCTTTCTTCGATCTTGCTCGATGTCTGTCTCATTTGGCTTCGATCGCTACTAGCCTCGATCTCGATAGGTATCTTGATTCTGAACTATCTTGATTCTGAACTCGGTACCTTATCCTCGTGGTTTAGTCTGTTCCATTACGAGGCTATCATTCGATACAACCTCCCGGTCTCAGTTAAATAGTAAAATCGGGTGGTCCCAGTTTTAACCGTATACAGATAGTCCGCTCGTTTTTTGGAGTGAAATGATAAGAAACGAATGGAGCTTTCGATTTTCTACCTCGACCTGTCATGACATCATCCTCATGACGTAAGCGACATGAGTGATCGAAACGTCCCGTCGGTACAGTTTTCCAAATCATTAATGAGTATCAGTTGGTGGTCGGTCATTAGTGCCTTTGAGTCGTCGCCGTGAATCCAATAAATAGACCCCTTCCTCATTGATTCAAACTTTACTTTCACTTCCTTCTAATCTCCAAAGCTTTTACATCTCCTAAGTTCTTCCTTTTTATAAATCTTCAAGTTTTGCTGTTAATTCCTTCTCAAACGTCAAGTCCTATTATCTTCCTCTTCTTCAAACTTACACAAAAATGGCAAAGATGTCAAAAACGGTACCATAAAAAGAAGTTGTTTCATCTTCTCAACCGGTCGGCAGGAAAACGTCGGTGAAACCCCGTCTTGAGGAATGCATTCCTGGGGGGTACGCGCTAAACTCCGATTTTAAGACCGATAAAGCCTCGTCGATTCCTGGTCGATGCGAGCCGATGTCGAGGTATATATGCTCGATAACTGAGGGATACCTTAAGCAGGTAAAGAAAGACTGCAACTGGGAAAGCAAAGAGGTGGTGATTCCGACCCCCGAAGAAGACATCACCACCCATGTGGAAGGGTTTCTAAGTGTTTACACTTACCCTTTTATGCTGGGACCCCTCGACCCCGTCATCGTTGATTTTTTCCGTCAATATCAAATAACCCTAGGCCAAATCCATCCTTCCTTTTGGCGAATTGCTATTCTGCTACGATTCTTCATGAGCAAAGTCTAGGGGCTCCCCTTCACCCTCGATCACCTTATCAGATTGTATAGCCCCCGCCTCTATCGAGGCGGGTTAATAAAACTCCAACGTCGGGCTACCAAAGTGTTGTTCTCGAGCATAGACGAGGAAAAGGATCGAGGCTGGATGGTCCGGTTCGTTCGAGTGAGGACTTCCGACCTAATCCGAGCCGAGAAGATGTCATTTCCTGAGAAGTGGAACATGAATTGTAAGTACCGTCTCACTATTAGCTTTCATGGATTATTTGTTCCTTTGTATTTTCTCATTGATGTATTTTTCCATGATGTAGCGGTCGCTTGGATGCCCCGTGCGATTTCCATGATGTAGCGGTCGCTTGGATGTAGCAAAGGGCCGATGGGAGGCCAAGACTCATGGTAAGCCCACTTTTTGTGTATTTGATGATTTGATTAAGATGCCCTTCTTCTACTTATTCAATTTTATCGTGTACAGGCCTGGGCAAGGATGCGGTCATGAGGCCCCCGTCTGATGAGGAGGAGACTTCGACCTCGGTTCCGAAGCCGGCGAAGGATAATAAGAGGAAAAGGACCTCAACCTCCGAGGATCCAAAGCCTAAGAAGAAATCGGTTCGTAAGCCGAAGGAAGACACCATTGCCCTACCTGTGGATGTGATACAACGACTAAGGGAGGAAGAAGAAGAAGATGAAGAAGATGGCTCGGAATTGGTGGACCGAGTAAAGAAAACCATCGAGGCCCCAAAGGCCGCTGAGTCGGTGGTGGTTGAGGAGATTCCTCCTCGAGCCGAGGGGGTCTTGGAAAAGGACTCGGGCAAAGTCCCTGAGTCGTCGAAGATCGAAGATGCCTCCCACCAAGGTGAGCAAAAGACGGGTATGTCTGACGGGGCCGAGGCCCTTCGCAGCGAGGAGAACGCCCCAAGTGGCTCACTTGGGGCAATAAATATTATAGAGTTGTCGATTCTCCCTACATTTTCCGAGGAGGCAATTCGGGAGGCCCAAGCTATGAGGACTCCCGAAGTAGACGGGGTCCATGGAGGGGAGGACCTCTTCCATGGTTACTTTATCGGGGTCGAGGATGCTACCGACCTGAATGAAGTATCGAGTCTCTTCGATAAAGCTCAACAAGCCTTGAATCGGGTGAGTTCAACTCCCTTTGTCAATATCATACTTAGTTTATTTCTTCTCTTCTGGTCTAACTTTTTTTATTTTTTCGGTATAGGCTTTGGCGCTCCATCAGGAGGCATTTTCAAAGTCCCGACCAGAGCTGAGCCGATGTGAGGCCGACCTCTGAGGGCTCACGGATGAGAGAAATGCCCTTAAACTTCTCAGTGGGCAAAAAGAATAGGAGATCAAGGACCTCCGAGTCGAGTTGGCCAAGGCTCACCAAGATCAGACCGACCTGATCGAGCAGGTAATGAAAATCTTAAAAGCTCATTGGCTCGATTTGGGAACGGTGGCTAACATTTCAATCTCACAGATGCAGCAAAAGGTCGAAAGGATTGAGCAATTCCGCTAGGAGGTCGACATGATGAAAGCGGAGATCTTGGGGTGGAAAGAAAGTATGGACCGCTTTGCTGCTGAAAAAGAGGCTGCTCGAGCCCAATTGTCATCGGTCAAAAGACAACTTCGATGCATGAAGGAAAAAAGCTCAGCTCAGGCAAAGAAAATAAAGAAGCTCGAGGCTCGATTGGCTTCCGAACTTGCAAAGGCCAAATCTAAAGCCGAACAGAGGCAATCGTAGCCGTTCTATCGGGCCAATGCTGAAGCCGCTCAAGTCCAAGCGAGAGAGGCAGCTGAGACCACTCAAACTCGAGCACATTGGATTGTTGAACTCGCCAAAAGCCAATCTCAGAAGGAAACCCTTGAGGAGATCCATGCTCGAGGTTTCGATCTTACTGACGAGATAATAAAAGCTAAAGAGTATGAAGCTGATGCTGGAGCACTGGCCTTTTTCGATAATGATGATGATGGAAGCAAGAGCGGGTCCGAGAATAGGGAGGACCTCGATGGAGAAGAAGCTGCCCCCAAGGAAAATTAGGAATCTTAGGCTTTTTCTTTTTTGATTTTTTGTGCGGGACCCTGATCGGTCCTTGTAAATATTTTCGTATAGATAAAAGATCTTTTTTTCTCTCTTTGACTTGTCTTTATTCTTTTTCCTGCCTCGTGAAAATTCTATTTCATTCATGCCTTCATGACTTATGGAGATTTTGCTCACAAGTTTGGGACTTTAGGCAACTAGACCGAAGTCGGGCCCGTGTAGTCTTTAAAATCGAGTGAGTACTTGCTCGAACTTGAAGTAGAGTGACCCTTAGGTTTTAGTTGAGTAAGGATGATTTCTCGAACTCAAAAAATAAAATGGCCCTTAGGCTCTTGAATTAGGCCGATATGGCCTCAAAAGAATGGCTTTTCCCCCTTTTCGGCTTGAAAAATTAATCATAAAAATTTGCCATACCTTAGCACGAGATAAATTTGTACCCATTAGGTTTTTTGAGGATTGGTGTTATCAAAATCCTTTGCTTTTTTATGCCTTAGCACAAAATTGTCCGGGAGTTCGAACAATTCGATACCCCTTAGGGTTTTTTGAGGGTTGATATTATTGAGACCCTTAGTAATTCAGCCGAGGATTGCCTTTTTTAATCGGTTTATGAGAATATTTGAAGGCCTATTTTATAACGGAATTCGGACATCTCCGAACCGTATTAATTTGGCCGTAGCCTTTAATTTGGGATTTGCCCCTTAGGCTTGTTTCCCTGCTATACTTCGAACTCGTTCGAAGTATAGCAGTCCCCGAGTGGGGTGGCTGTGGCCTATAAACTCTAGGATTACCTTTTTAAGGTCTTACGATTTCGAGGTTTAGTAATTCGATCATGTCGATTTTTTGGACGGCAGTCCCCGAGTATAGGGTAAATTGTTTGAACTTCAGTTGTGATCGGCCCTTAAGCCAGTTTCCACAATAGATCATAAGTATGAAATTGTAAAATATAAATTTCTCTAAGGCATGGAACATTTGGTAAGGAAAAATACTTCTTTCAATAGATTATACATGCGTACATATTTTGCCATTAGGGTTCGAGTAATCTACATGGACACGGTTCATTTGACCGTTTGGTCCTTTACCTATCGAGACCCTGTCGACACAAAATATTTTCCTTGTAACTATCCAAGGGTGATGCACCCCAGTATTCGAGGTTGATTGTAAAGGAGCCTCGGATACTTTTGAATTGCTCTAAGTTAGCACGAACAATGATTACCTCGTTAAAAACCTCGCTGGAAAAACCCATTTGGGACAAAAATTGATCTAAGAAAAAAAGAGTGCAACGCGTGCTTTTAGACCTAAGGACTTTGTATTTAAAGAATCCTTTAGTGTCTTCGATTAAACACCTGCAAATGGTTAGTATAAAATATAAACGAAAATGGAGAAGGTCGTACCTTAGCAGTAATATCGTTTGAGGAGTGATATGTTCCAATTGTTTGGTAATTGTTCGCCGTTCATCGTGCCAAGTTTGTAGGATCCTTTTTCGATGATATCGAGGACCTGATATGGTCCCTCCCAGTTCGGGCCAAGTTTTCCTTCGTTTGGGTCTCGAGTATTGAGGGTGACCTTCCTCAGAACCAAGTCCCCAATTTTAAAGTGTCGAAGGTTGGCTCTTCGATTGTAGTACCTTTCAATCTGTTGTTTCTGTGCGACCATTCGAACGAGGGTGACTTCCCATTTTTCATCTAGCAATTCGAGGCTTGTATTCATAGCCTCGTGATTTGACTCTTCGGTTGTATATCGAAACCTGACGTTAGGTTCCCCGACTTCAACCGGGATCAGAGCTTCAGTGCCATATACTAAAGAGAACGGTGTTGCCCCCGTACTGGATTTTGACGTTGTTCGATACGCCCAAAGGATTTCGGGCAGTATTTCTCTCCATTTTCCCTTAGCGTCGTTCAATCTTTTCTTTAGATTTTGAATGATGGTCTTGTTTGTCGATTATGCTTGTCCGTTCCCACTAGGATGATATGGCGTCGACGGGATCCTTTTTATTTTGTGATCTTCGAGAAACTTTGTCACTTTGATGTCAGCGAATTGCTTGCCATTGTCGCATATGATCTCGACAGGCATCCCGAATCGGCATATAATGTGGTCCCAGATGAAGTCTATGACTTCTTTCTCTCTAATTTTCTTGAAAGCCTGTGCTTCAACCCACTTAGAGAAATAGTTAGTCATAAACAAAATGAATTTATCTTTACCTGGGGTCGATGGTAGAGGGCCGACGATATCCATTCCCCACTTCATGAATGTCCATGGGGATAAGACTGAGTGGAGTTGCTCTCCTGGTTGGTGAATCATCGGCACATATCTTTGACATTTTTCGCACTTTCGAACAAACTCTTTTGTATCCTTTTCTATATCGGACCAATAGTACCCTGCTTTGATGACTTTGTGAACCAATGATTCGGCACCGGAATGATTTCTGCAAGTGCCTCGTAGATTTCTCGTAGGACGTAGTCGGTATATCCTGGTTCCAAACATATTGCCAATGGTCCATCGAATATCCTTCTATATAGTGTTCCATCTTCGGCCAGTGTGAATCGTACGGCCTTCGTACGTAGAGTCCTCAATTCCTTAGGATCCGATGGAAGCTTCCCGTTCTTTAGGTACTCGATATATTTATTCCTCCAATCCCAGGTCAGACTTGTGGAGTTGATTTCGGCATGGCCTTCTTCGATTATTGATCTTGAACGTTGTACGACAGTCCCCGAGTTAATCTCATTGTCTTCGACTGATGACCTCGACAAATAGCACGTAGGATGCATCAACCCCTTTGTTGAGTCCCCAAAGTCAAATGTACATGATGCAAACAAACGTTCCTACTAGGGATACGACATGAGGCTATGTTATTCTAGGTTTAAAATCCTGGGTGGGTGGGGGGGGGGTGTTTTAGACCTAGCTTACCCACGCGGACAGCTCGAGCCGAGGTGGGAAAAACGTACCGGGAGCACAAAAGTCTACCCAACCTAGTTACTCATCCAACCTCGTTCTATTTGGTATGACCTCTAACAGAATAGTGGGCCACGCGCACGTGTGCACCATAAATTCAGAAGACTCGGAAGGGAGGCATAAGAATGCGGTTTATATAGTTCAAATAATATCAAAGCGGTAAATGAGCGGCAATTAGCACATTAGGCCCACAAACATAGTAATATCAACAATCAAGAAAGCCAAGTATAGATCACATTACAAACTCGAATTTTGAACCCTGAACCTGAAGTTCTGGGTTATTTTTCCCAGTAGAGTCGCCAGAGCTGTCACGCCTCTTTTAGCCCCAAAAGATATATGTGTTATGGATTATTGTGGATTAAAAAGTTACTCCAATTAAAGTGACAAATTTGAATAGGGAATATTTTATTTACAGAGTCGCCACTTGGAATTGATTTTTTGGGTGTTCCAAGTCAGCATTTATTTGAATCCCTAGTCAAAGAAAGGTTTGACTCTATTATTATTGGTCTGCGAAAACAAAGTCCGGGTAAGGAATTCTGTTGACTGGAGAGAAGAAAGCAAGGCATTCTCCGAGTCCCGTAGTTCTAGCACGGTCACTTTATTGACTACAACTTTGCTTGAATTAGTTTTATATAAATTGTGATTTATTGATTTTCATGTTTTATTTGTCCGCTTTTATATTAAAATATGGAATTATCTTTGAAACGAATCACGTGTGTGAATCCGTTTTGTTTATTGTGCCAAAATCATGTCACATGTACATGCACGCAATTAATAGCATTTTTATTATATTTAAGGTTGTTTCTCCCAAAGTTGCGAGAACGCATACCTTGATTTTACTTTTGGGAATCGTAATTATGTCACGCGAACGTATACATAATCACGATGATTCAATTAATTATGAGTATTCTTAAAGCATTCTAGCGCATTCATGATTTGTTTCCTTCCTAAGTTTGAGATTATTGTGAAGGCCATGAATTATGGAATTACTTGTGGAAGAAGTATATGATTTTAGATATTTGAATAAATAAATCATCATATACCAATACCCTACAACCCAACAATTTAAGCTCAAACTCATTAGGGTCCAAATCTTCCTAACTTTAAAGCAAGTTTGAATATCATATTTCCGAAAACATGATTAAGCATATAGCATTTCAATTAAATAAGTCTCCAAGAACAGGTACAATAACTCAGACGAACGTCGAACAAGCATAAGCGACAAATAACATCAAACCTTGTGAACGGAGCTCCTACGGAATCCTTGACCTCGACTATTGACTCCACTTTTTGGCGTGTAAAAAAGGATGTTATGAAGTATTTTTGTTGGGTTTTGGGTGATGACTTGCTGGATTGTTTGAAAGAAAGACGAAGAAAGAATGACACGAGTAAAAATTCTCTTAGCGTAGAAGAAAAAAAATAATTTCTCTCAATTACCTCCTCCCTTCTTTTTTTCTCCTTCATCCTCCCCTTTTCACCTCACATTTCTCTTCTATTTATAGAAAAAAGAAATTCAGAATTTTTTCAGATTTTCTTATTATTATTATTTTATTATTTTTTAATTAAAAAAACATTCTCACTTCCCATTTTTCTTTTTTTTAAAAATAATTAATTCCCCACTTTCCTTTACTTTTATTTTTTAAATTTTTCACTTTTTACTTCTTTTTTTTTCAACTTTTTTTACTTTTTTTTAAAATTTCCACTTATCTTACTTTTCTTTTTTTTAATTTCTACTTTATTTTACTTTTTTTAAAAATAAATTTCAGCTACCTTTACTTTTATTTTTTAATTCCAACTTCTTTTACTTTTCAGTTTTTAAATTTTCACATTCTTTTACTTTTATTTTTAAAATTTTTCACTTTCTTTTACTTTTTTAAAAAACTAATCTCCACCTACTTTTACTTTTACCTTTTTTTATTCCATACTTTTAATTATCCTATTATTTTATTCTCATCCAAAAATTAAAAACAAATTCATTTTTTTCGGTTTTTTTAAAATTTATTTTATTTAAAAATAAAGAGAAAAAATAAAAATAATACTAATAGTAATAATTTGACCTTTTAAATTATTTTTAATTCTTACCCTATATAAAAAAAATGTAACAAAGCTAAAAACATATATATTAAATTTCTAAAAGTAATAACATAGTAGAATGTGATAAAAATTTAAACAAAGTCAAAAATTAGGTGCTCACACCGACCACAGATACCGAGGTGGCCATTCCTTAGGTGGCCCAGGAGCCTTCCTTGAAGAGTTTCATCCCCGGGAGCTGCTCTATTGAGAACGGATTCAACGTCGAGAAGGCCTCCGGTCAACAGGACCGAGGCGAGAAAGCATGGAGGTACATATGCTCCGTTACTGAGGAGACACTCCCTGCAGTTCAAGCAGACTGTAACTGGGAGGGCAAGGAGGTGGTCGTCCATGGGCCCAACGAAGACATCACTACTCACGTGGAGGGGTACCTAAGTTTTTACACTTACCCCTTCCCGCTTATCCCGGTGGACCCTATAGTCCTCGACTTCTACAAAAGGTATGAGGTCTACCTTGGGCAGATTCACCCGTTCTTTTGGACGATCGTAATCCTCCTCCTTCACTTCGTAAACAACACCGAAGCACATCGGTTCACCCTCGACCATATACTTCGTCTCTACAGTCCCCGAATCTTTCGATGGGGTTGATCAAGCTCGTTCGTCGAGGAAGTAAAGCTCTGTTTTCGAGCATCGATGAGGATCGAGATCGAGGTTGGAAGGAGAGGTTCGTTCGGGTAAAAATCGAAGACCTCATTCCCTCCGAATTTCTACCGTTCCACGAAAAGTGGAACGCATCCCGTAAGTCTTTTCTTTCTTGAGTATTTGACACTCCCTTTTATTCTTTTCCTAATTGCATGTATTTATCCTTGTGCAGTGGTTGTCGGAGTTCCTAATGCAGTCCCCCACTTCAAGGAGTGGATCGAGGGGATATGCAAATAGATGTCTTACTTCGAGCTTGCATGGCGCAAGCTTTCGAAGGGAAAGTGGGAGGCCCATTCCTATGGTGAGGCTTTCTCCCGAATGATTACACTCACACGCTAGACTTGTATTTCGCTAAGTCTTCTTCCTTCTCACAATTTTCCCAAGACCACCGAGCTTAGGCCATTGGATGAGGACGAAGATCCGTTATCGCTCGTCGAACCCTCCTCTTCGGTATAGTCTGGGGTTGCCGCAAAGGAGGAGGAGGAGAAGAAGAAGAAGAAGAAGAAGAAGAAGAAGAAGAAGAAGAAGAAGAAGAAGAAGAAGAAGAAGAAGAAGAAGAAGAGGAAGTACTCGGGTTCCCCGGATGCCGAGGTGAAGAAGAAGAGGGTGGTCGTCCGGGTTCGGAAAATCAACAAAAAGAGCACCAAGTCCAGGGTACCAGACTCTGGTTCCCTCTACCGGCTCAGGGATTACCCCAAGGATGACGATCTTGAGTTCATTGCTCACGATTCGACCATCAACAAGGGGTAGCAGGCGGCAACCGGAAAAGGTGATCAATAGGTTGATCCCCCTTTACCTTGGGAACCAGGGATAGTGTCAGAGGCCACGGCCTCCCGAGAAGCCGCTCCTAACCCGAAAGAGGTAGCTGGTGTCATCGACATCGCAGAGTCACCGTCCCACACTAAGTCCATGTTCGAAGAGGCTCAACCTGAAAAATAAAAATCAAATGAGATGGCACCGGACCCGGATGATGACCTCAACATGTTCTTTGACGTAATGGACATGACCGCGTTGGAGGACTACTCTGGGCTTGGTCACCTGGAGGTCCAAAAAAAGGATGTGCCATCGGGAGTAGGCAAATCGAGCTCGAGCCCGAAACTAGTGAGGCAGTTTCGTGCCCCGAGTGTGGATCCCAACCGTAACAGAACGGTCATTCTTACTATCCCAGCGGACGCTCGGGAGCTATCCGCTCCGGTGGGCGTGGCCAGCTACTTTCGTTTCCTGATTACCGAGGAGGAACAAGCAAAGATGAATGAAGTAGGCATATCGAGCCTCTTCAACGAGGCGCAACAGGCACTGAACCGGGTAAGACGTCTATCCTTTGTATCCTTTGCGGATTTTTGCTTAGCATGTTCTAATGACCTCATTGTTTTTCACGCTTCAGTGCTTCATCATGAAAGCTTCCTTCAATCTCGCTTGGAAATCAGTCAGCTTGAGTTCGAGCTCAAAGAGCAAATTCGGAAGAAGGACATGTATAGGGCTCTCAGTGAACAACAAGATGAGGCTCTTAAGGATCTCCCAACTCTCCGGGCTGAGCTAGAAAAGGCTCAGAAGGAGGCCTCTTCTATGAAATGGGAGCATGCCGATATGGTCAAGAAGGTAAGGATCTTTGAGGCTAAAAATGAGAAGCTACTCGTGATGACAAACAACGTAATTTCGCAAGTCCAAGAGAAGATAGACTTGATCGATCAGCTTCGGGATTAGATGGATGAATTCAAGGCCACGACCGAGGCGTTGAGGGGTAGGATGGACTTGCTGGCTTCGGAAAAAAGGATACAAAAGAGGAGCTAAGCATCAGTCAAGGACCAGCTCCGGCTGGCAAAGGACAAGGCCGACAAGTGGTCTCGGCTAAATGATGAACTATGGGCACAGATGAACTTATCGATCACGGAACGGAATGCCCTTGGCCAAGAATACACTTCGTTAAGGCCTAACTTGGAGGAAACTTCAATCAACTCCAATGTAGAGGAAATAATAGCCTAGTATAAGGCTGATGTGGAAATAGTCGAGCCCCGCTTGAAGACGAACACCGATTATGTAAAGTGGCTATCCCGGAGAGAGACCCTCGAGGAGATTCACCCCCGAGGTTTTCACCTATCGGCTGAGATCAAAAAAGCCAATAGACTCGAGGTCGAGGCAAAGAAACTCTATGAGCTTGAGGTTCCCAAAGGCTCCGTAGTTTTCGAGGGTCCCGACGGTTCATGTGACTAGTCGAGCCCCGGTGAAGACCATACGTAGATGCCTTAGTTCTTTTTTGATTTTCCCTTGGTATTTTTTCTTTTGTGTTTATATTGAGGCCGTTTTGTCGTGCCTTTGTAAATATTTTTGGAATATATAAAATTTTTCCTTTGGCAATACCATATCTTTACTTTACAATATCTCTTTGTAATTTTTTATTTGTGTATCGTTCTTAATTGTCACGACCCAAATTCACCTGTAGGTCGTGATGACGTCCAACATCCCGGCTAGGCAAGCCAACTAATGATTTACACATATATTCATTTTTAAAAAAATTTATCCGAATAATAAAACTCGGAGTACTTGCAAAAATTAAGACAATGTGAAAAATAAGATAAATTAAAACCCAAGTAAAATAATTAAATCCAAAAATTCTACTAGTGTGTGTGCCAAGATCTGGTATCACAAGTGTATGAGCATCTAATAGATTATACAAAATTCTAAATATTGTCTGGAATAAAATAGACAGAATACAAATACAAGAAGAGGCACTAGTTGCTGCACAATGACTCAGAAAAGCAGCTCACCACTAAGTCTCTGGATAACCGTGGGTGCGCGCCGATAGGTCCTCCGATAGTATATGTCTCAGGTCCTGCACAAAAAAGTGCAGCAAGCGTAGCATAAGTATGACGAGTTTCTAGCGTGTGTATATTTTAAACTCGTATTCTGTCAAATAATAGTATAGAAAGATGTCGAACCCACAGAGATTGGTATATCTATTCTATAGACGTTTCTTATTTTAATTACTATTTGAGAAAATCAGAAAGAGTTGAGTTGTGAAATAAATTTGTTGGGATCCTGACTTCACTTAATAATTTTATTATATAGTAGATATATTTATTCTTCAATTTCTATTTCTCAGAAATGTTATAAATGCCTCTCACGATTATATTTATATATTATTACTATATTTGAACAATTAAATGCACTCATCTCGATTATACAAATTAATCGTTAAAATGTTAATATTAAAGAACCAGAAATATATACTTGAACTAAAATATGCTCTTTTTAGTGAGTCCACTGGATGATTTTGGGCTTAGGGGCATGTCCGGAATGTGTTTTTGGGGACCGTAGCTCATTTAGGCTTGAAATAGAGAAAGTCAAATTTTTGAGTTTTGGACCGGTAGTGAAAATTTTGATATCGGGGTCGGAATATGATTCCGGAAGTTGGAGTAGGTCCGTAGTGTTTAATATAACTTGTGTGCAAAATTTGGGATCAATCAGACGTGGTTCGGATGGTTTCGACATCGGTTGTCGAATTTGGAAGTTTCAAGTTCTTTAAGTTTGAATCGGAGTATGATTTGTGATTTTACCATTTTTTTGATATGATTAGTGGATTTGACTAAGTTCATATGGTATTTTAGGACTTTTTGGTATGTTTGGTTGAGGTCCCGGGGGTCTCGCGTGTGTTTTGGATGGTTAACGGATCAAATTTGGTTTTGGAAGAATAGCTTAAGCTGCTGCACCTGGTGTAATCGCACCTGCGCAACACTGACAGTAGGTGCGATCTCGCAGAAGCGAGCCAAGGGACGCAGGTGAGGTTTGGAAGGAAGAGGCCAGAGCTCGCAGGTGCGGGGGTATAACCGCATCTGCGCATCCGCAGATGCGGAAGATTGAGCGCAGAAGCGGAAGGGCCCAGGGCGTGAGGGATCGCAGAAGCAAAAATATTTTGCAGGAGCGGGGGCGCTGGTGCGGCCTATTGCTCGCAGATGCGGACCCAATACCCTTAAGTCATTTCCGCACCTGCGATGGAAATTCCACAGGTGCGTCTATGGACCGTAGGTGCGACATTTCTGGAAAGAACACTTAAATGTAACTGTTTGCGATTTTTGCTTATTTTCAACATTTTGAGCTCTGGTTTGGCGACTTCTTGAGAGCATTTTTGAGGGGTTTCTTGAGGTAAGTCCCTTGTGCTTATTTTTGATCAATAATCGTGCTTTCCCATGTATTTTTCCACCTAGTTAGTGTGTATTTAAGGTGAAAATTGGGAATTGGAGGTTAGGGATTTAGAAGTTTGATTTGTGGATTTAGAAGACCATTTTGTGTCGGATTTTAGTAAATTTGATATGGTTAGACTCGTGAGTGAATGAGCTTTCGTATTTTATGATTTTTACCCGATTCTAAGACATGGGCCCCACAGGAGATTTTTGAGTTAATTTCAAAATTTTCATTAAAATGTTAATTTCGTTAATTAGATGGGTCTATTATTGTTGTATTTATGATATGTAATTGCTTTTGGCTAAATTTGGGCCATTTGGAGTCGGATATTTGTGGGAAAGGTATTGTGACCGATTGATTGAGCTTGGTTCGAGGTAAGTGGCTTGCCTAACTTTGTGTGGGGGAAATCCCTTTAAGATTTGGGATTTTTATGCTATGTGAACGTCTTGTACGTGAGGTGACGAGTACGTACACTGGCTAATTGTGGTAAAACTCGATTTTCTTATCGAGCAGCAACATGCTTTTCCTGTTATTTTGAGTTATACCATTTTAATGAGTACTAATCTATTTTCATTTTTAATTGAGTTGTTTCTATATGTGTAGCTATCATGTTTAGTCTAATACAACATGTCTACGTGTCTTAATTGTTTATGCGAATTATGTGCAGCATGCTTAATGAATTTCCTGCTTCTTCCCTGACTGATACTTAGTCTAAATTGTAAGAATTTCGTGATGTAGTTGTATTTCTATCATTCGCGCTGCATATTTACTTTGGGACTACGGAACGGTATTCCGGGAGATCCCCCTGTCTTGCATATTTACTTTGGGACTGCGAAACGGTATTCCGGGAGATTCCCTGTACTGCATATTTACTTTGGGACTACAGAACGGTATTCCGGGAGATCTCCCTGTACTGTATATTTACTTTGGGACTACGGAACGGTATTCCGGGAGATCCTCCTGTCTTGCATATTTACTTTGGGACTACGGAACGGTGTTCCGGGAGATCCCCCTGCACATTTACGTTTGAAACTACGAGACGGTATCTCGGGAGATCCCCTGTTGTGTTTCTGTGTACTGAGTGGTTACCTTTTATGATTTCATTGTTGTTAAATTTAAGCTTTTATTTTATTGCGGTATTACACTCTATATTGTTATATTATATATTTACCAGTAGGGCCCTGACCTGACCTCGTCACTACTCGACCGAGGTTAGGCTTGGCACTTACTGGGTACCGATTGTGGTGTACTCATTCTACTCTCTGCACATATTTTTCGTGTGCAGATCCAGGTGCACCTTATCAGCCGCACTATCAGTGAGCCAGGACAGTTTTGGAAACTTCAGGGTATATATGCCGTATCCGCAGACATCGGAGACCCCTTCTACTCTTTCTCATGTCCATTATCTTCTGTATTTTTCCTTGTTAGACTCTGATGTATAGAGACACTAGAATTGTCCTTCTGTAATTTGTGATTCACGATGTTTCGGGTTTTGGGATTGTTGTGTATTTTTGAATAGTTGGTTAAATTTATATTTTTATTTCATTATTCCGCAAATGTTAGGCTTATCTAATTGTAGAGACTAGGTGCCGTCACGATGTCACACGGAGAAAAAATTGGGTCGTGATATTCTTACTGGGTACACGTTATTTACGTACTCTGATAAGATAAAAATACTATGCATAATATGAGTTGTTATTGAATCCTTAATACTGATATTATTATTTTCTTGTAGGTAATATCAAAATATAAATAAAGAAATAAATAAGAATGAAGGAGGAAGTTGAAAATGGAAAAGAAAGAAGCTAGCATCACCGAGAGTCACGTGTACACTTGATGTACACCATTCTCTCATCAAAATTCATTTCAATGTTGGCAAGTTGGCAAGATGAAAAACAAAGTTTACTGAAAATTTGTTGTACACGGCAAAAAGCAATGGAAATATCTATAAATACCGTCATTTTACAAAGCTGGAGGGACGGACTTCGAGGGAGGAAAAAAGCAAATAAAGTGTTTCTATGTTTAGAAGTCTGCAGTTATTAGTTTCTTCAGTTATCAATATTCGAAATTATTTGATTTCTCCTTTTAATTAAATAGCGAGAATTATTCTTCTTGAATATTTCTTTCTATTTTCTTATTTAATGGACAAGAATATTTTCATTAGTAGTACTAACTCTAGTATGGAGTAACTTTCTTTTGTGTTGGGAGAACGACAGATCTTAATATTTCTATATAATTAGTAGATATTATTTCTCAATTTCACATGCTTGAGCTGAAACTTTTTATTTAAATTTATCTGCTTTATAGTTGGGTGTTATTTAATTTGTTAACATCTATCTATTTCGTACTACATATTAAATTCTTAACTCAAAACCAATCATCCCGGCAAGTCACAATAGCAGAAATAGATATGGGGAAAGCAGTTAATAGGGGTTCAGGGCTCTAACTCTCAAATCGATCAGCCGGGTCGTTACATCCTCCCCCTCTTAAAATAATCGTTCGTCCTCGAACTAGCATAGAGATATACCTGAAGTAGTGAAAAGATGAGGATAATTGATGCGCATATCCTGCTCGGTCTCCCAAGTCGCCTCCTCGATCGGCAGTCCCCTCCAATGAACCTTCACAGAAGCAATGTTCTTTGATCTTAGCTTTCTGACATGTCTGTCTAAAATAGTCACTGGATCCTCAACATAAGATAGATCTTTGTCCAATTGAACTAAGTTGAAATCCAACACATAGGACGGATCGCCGTAATACTTCCGGAGCATAGAAATATAGAATACCGGATGAACTCCTGCTAGACTGGGAGGCAAGGCAAGCTCATAAGCAACCTCCCCAACTTGACGCAACACCTCAAATGGACCAGTGAATCTTGGGCTCAGCTTGCCCTTCTTTCCAAACCTCATAACGCCCTTCATAGGCGAAACCCGAATCAAGACTCGTTCTTCGATCATGAATGCCAATCACGAACCTTCCGATCCGCATAACTCTTCTGTCCGGAATGGGTTGTGCGAAGTCTATCCTAAATCACCTTCACCTTTTCCAAGGCATCCTGAACCAAGTCTGTACCCAATAATCTGGCCTTGCCGGGTTCGAACCAACCCACTGGGTACCGACATCGCCTACCGTACAGAGCCTCATACGGTGCTATCTGAATGCTAGACTGATAACTGTTATTGTAATCAAACTCTGCAAGTGGCAAGAACTGGTCCCAATCACCCCCAAATCTATCACACACGCACTTAGCATATCCTCTAATATCTGAATAGTGCGCTCGGACTGCCCGTTCGTCTGAGGGTAAAATGTTGTGCTCAACTCAACCCTAGTACCCAACTAATTCTATACAGCTCTCCAGAACCGTGATGTAAACTGTGTACCCCGGTCAGAGATAATAGATACCGGTACGCCATGAAGCCTGACGATCTCACGGATATAGATTCGAGCTATCTGTTCAGAAGAATAGGTAGTCATCACAGGAATGAAATGAGCCGACTTGGTCAGTCTATCCATAATTACCCAAACTGCATCAAACCTCCGCTGAGTCTGTGGGAGTCCAACAACGAAATCCATAGTGATCCGCTCTCTCTAACTTCTGAAGTAATCCACCTAGTCGTTGATGCTCATATTTTACCTGCTGGCAATTTAGACATCGAGCCACATACTCTACTATGTTCTTTTATGTTCTCCTCCACCAGTAATGTTGTTTCAAGTCCTGATACATCTTTGCGGCACCCGGATGAATAGAGTACCGCGAACTGTGAGCCTCCTGGAGAATCAACTCACGCAAACCATCTACATTGGGCACACATAGCCTGCCCTGCATCCTCAATGCACCATCATCTCCAATAGTGGCCTCCTTAGCATCACTGTGCTGGACCGTGTCCTTAAGGACAAGCATATGGGGGTCATCATACTAACGCTCCCTGATACGATCATAAAGAGAAGACCGAGAGACCACACAATCCAATACTTGACTCGGCTCGAAAATATCCAATCTCACAAACTGACTGGCTAAGGCCTGAACATCCAACACTAATGGCCTCTCTGTTGTTGGTAGATATGCTAAACTCCCCAAACTCTCTGCTCGTCAACTCAAAGCATCGACCACCACATTGGCTTTCCTAGGGTGGTACAAAATAGTGATATCATAATCCTTAAGCAGCTCCAACCACCTCCGATGACGTAAGTTAAGATCTTTCTGCTTCAACAGATTCTGCAAACTTCTGGGTCAGCCTGGTCATAGGTGCTGCAATAGATGAGAATCCCTCTACAAAGCGACGGTAATACCCCACCAAACTAAGAAAACTCTGGATCTCTGTAGCTGAGGATGACCTGGGCCAACTCTGCACTACTTCAATCTTCTTCGGATCCACCTGGATCCCCTCACTCGATACTATATGACCCAAGAATTCCACTGAGTCTAGCCAAAACTCACACTTTGAAAAATTTGCATATAACTTCTTTTCTCTCAAGGTCTGAAGTGCAGTCCTCAGGTGCTCCTCATGATCCTCCCGACTCTGGGAGTATACCAGAATGTCGTCAATAAACATAATGACGAATGAGTCAAGATAAGGCCGGAACACACTGTGCATCAAGTGCATAAAAGCTGCTGGGGCATTGGTCAGCCCAAAAGACATCACAAGAAACTCATAATGACCATATCTGGTCCTGAAAGTAGTCTTCGGGATATCCGGCTCCCGAATCTTCAGGTGATGATAACCTGAACTTAAGTCAATCTTGGAAAACACTCTGGCACCCTGTAACTAATCAAATAAGTCATCAATACGAGGCAGTGGATACATGTTCTTCACTGTGACTTTGTTCAACTAGCGGTAATCAATACACATCCGCATAGAACCATCCTTCTTCTTCACAAATAAGACAGGAGCACTTCAAGGTGATACACTGGGCTGAATGAAGCCTTAATCAAGCAATTCTTGTAACTGCTCCTTCAACTCCTTTAATTCAGGAGGAGCCATACGATATGGAGGAATAGAGATGGGTTGAGTGCCCTGCAACAAATCAATGCTAAAATCAATATCTCTATCGGGCGGCATGCCCAGAAGATCAGTTGGAAACACATCTGGAAAGTCCCTCACTACTGGAACTAACCCCACTATAGGGGTATCAATATTGACATCTCTTACATAAGCTGGATACGCGTCACACCCCTTTCTCAACCATTCGTTGAGCTTTAAGAAATGAAATAACTCTGGTGGTATACTCTAAGGTACCTCTCCACTCTAACCGCGGTAAGCCTGGCATAGCCAGCGTCACGATTTTAGCTTGGCAATCAAGAATAGTATAATAGGGCGACAACTAGTCCATGCCCAAAATAATATCAAAGTCCACCATGCTGAGCAATAATAAATTAGCTCTGGTCTCAAAACCATTAAGAGCAATCAAACACGACTGATACACGCAGTCCACAATAAGAGAATCTCTCACAGGAGTAGATACAAAAATATAGAAACTCAAAGAATCCCGAGATATGCCCAAATACGGGGTAAAATAAGAAGACACATAAGAATATGTAGGGCCTGGGTCAAACAATAACGACGCATATTTATGACAGATTGGAACAATACATGTAATGAGAGAATCAGAAGCAACTACCTCTGTACGAGCAGGAAGTGCATAGTATCTAGCCTGGCCTCCCCCTCTAGGGCAACCTATACCTCCCCGACCTCCACCTCGAGCTGGTTGAGCAGGTAGGGTGACAACTGGTGCTGTAATCATAGCCTGAGGACCCGGTGGAGCACGTTGTGGCTGAAAAGTCTGTGGAGGTGCACCCCTCCTAATCTTGGGGCAATCCCTCACCATGTGGCGAGTGTCTCCACACTCAAAACAAGCTCTGGGAGGGTGTGGCTGTTGTGACTCGCTCGGTCCAGGTCTGATGGACTGGCCGCTAGGAACACCCTGTGCAGGAGGCACACTAGATACTGGCGATGCATAATAAGGCTCTTGGGGTCTAGAAGGAGCTGGAACACTGCTGGAGACTGGAAGAGCTGAATGAATGGGGCGGCTCACATAACCTCTACCATGGCGAGTTGTTGGGGCACGAGCTCCAGAATAACCAACCTCTCGAGACCTCTTGACCTCCCTCTCCTCTCTATCCAGGGCAAACATGCCCTTGAATCTCCTCGCAATACCCACAACCTGCTGATAAAAAATATCCATCTCCAATTCCCTGGCCATACTACTCCGGATGTTGGGATGGAAACCCTCAATAAACCGTCGAACCCTCTCTCGAACTGTGGCAACTAAGGCCGGTGCATGTCGGGCTAAATCACTGAAGCGGACTGCACAATCTGACACAGTCATAGCACCCTGGCACAACTGCTCAAACTCCGCGCGCCATGAGTCCCTGATGCTCTGAGGGACATACTTTCTCAAAAACATGTCCGAGAACTGAGTCTATGTAAGTAAAGCCACCTCAGCCGGACTACTCAACTCATAAGCACACCACCACTGATAGGCTGCTCCTCTAAGCTAGAATGTAGTAAAAGAAACTCTGCTCGTTTCCGCTAAGCCCATAGTACGGAGAATACGATGACACTCCTCCAGAAAACCCTGAGCATCACCTGTAGCCAATTCGCTGAAGGTAGGTGGGTGGTACTTCTTATACCTCACAGACTATGCTCCACCTCAGAAGTTGATGCCCTAACCTCGGGCTGAGATAGAGCTACCGGCTATATTGGTACAACCTCTGGAACCTGGTCGACCTGAACTCGTTGTTCTGGAGTACCGGCGACGGGAGTCTATGCTCCTCCCCGGCCTGAGATGTGGCAGGAGCAAGTGGAATCAATCCAGCCTGAGCTAAGGTGGAATCTCATGGAGTGCTGGTGCAGGAATAGGTATCTCAGGTGTCTGCCCTCCAGCTTGAGCTACTGGGGGCTCCTCTATAGTAGCTCGTGCAGGTGCTCTGGCTGCACCACGTGGACGTCATCGGCCTCGACCCCGGCCTCGACCCCGGCCTCGGCCTCTCGCGGCTCTAGCAGGGGGCACGGGTGACTGTTCATCAGATCCGCTTGTACGTATCCTCACCATCTGTGAGAGAATAGAATACAGAAATTTAGAATCCCTGAAGTCAACAATTTTCGCACGACAAGGAATCAAAGTAGTCAAATTTTCCTAACAGCTTTATAGCCTCCGGAAGATAAGTACAGACATCTCCGTACCGATCCGCGAGACTCTAATAAACTGGCTTGTGACTCACGATACCTACGAACCTAGGGCTCTGATACCAACTAGTCACGACCCAATTTTTCCTCTGTGTGATGTCGTGACGGCACCTAGTCTCTACAACTAGTTAAGCCTAACATTTGCGGAATAATGAAATAAAAATAAAAATTTAACCAACTATTCAAAATTACACAACAAATCCCAAAAGCCGAAACATCGTGAATCACAAACTACAGAAGGACAATTCTAGTGTCTCTATGCATCAAAGTCTAACAAGGAAAAATACAGAAGATAATGGACATGAGAAAGACTAGAAGGGGACTCCGAGGTCTACGGACGTGGTAGATATACCCTGAAGTCTCCAAAGTTGTCCCGGCTCACTGATAGTGCGGCTGATAAGGTGCACCTGGATCTGCACACGAAAAACATGTGCAGAGAGTAGCATGAGTACACCACAATCGGTACCCAGTAAGTGTCAATCCTAACCTCGGTCGAGTAGTAACGAGGTCAGGTCAGGGCCCTACTGGTAAATATATAATAAAATAATATAGAGTGTAATCCCGTAACAAAATAAAGGCTGAAAATTAACAACAATGAAATCATAGAAGGTAACAGCTCAATACACAGAAACACAATAGGGGATCACCCGAGATACCGTCTCGTAGTCCCAAACGTAAATGTGCAGGAGGATCTCCCGGAATGCCGTTCCGTAGTCCCAAAATAAATGTGCGGGGGGATCTCCCGGAATACCGTTCTGTAGTCCCAAAGAAAAAATGCAGTACAGGGGGATCTCCCGAAATACCGTTCTGTAGTCCCAAAGTAAATATGCAGTACAGAGGGATCTCCTGGGATAGCGTTATGTAGTCCTAAAGTAAATATGCAATACGGGGGGATCTCCCGGAATATCGTTCTGTAGTCCCAAAGTAAATATGTAGCGCGAATGATATAAATACAACTACATCACGAAATTCTTACAATTTAGACTAAGTATCAGTGAGGAAAGAAGCAGAAAATTCACTAAGCATGCTATACATAATTCACATAAACAATTATGACACGTAGACATGTTGTATTAGACTAAACATGATAGCTACACATATAGGAATAACTCAATTAAAAATGAAAATAGATTAATACTCATTAAAATGGTATAACTCAAAATAACAGGAAAAACATGTTGTTGCTCGGTAAGAAAATCGGGTTTTACCACAACTAGCATGTGTACGTACCTGTCACCTCACGAACACGGTGCTCACACAGCACAAAAATTCCAAATCTTAAAGGGATTTCCCCCACACAAAGTTAGGCAAGCCACTTACCTCGAACCAAGCTCAATCAATCGGTCACAATGCCTTTCCCACGAATATCTGGCTCTGAATGGCCAAAATCTAGCCAAAAGCAATTACATATCATAAATACAACAATAATAGACCCATCTAATTAACGAAATCAACATTTTAACAAAAATTCCGAAATTAACTCAAAAATCTTCCGTGGGGCCCATGTCTCATAATCGGGTAAAAGTCACAAAATACAAAAGCCCGTTCACTCACGAGTCTAACCATATCAAATTTACTAAAATCCGACACCAAATGGTCCTATGAATCCACAAATCAAACTTCTAAATACCTAACCTCCAATTCCCAATTTTCACCTTAAATACACACTAACTAGGTGGAAAATACATGGGGAAGCAAGATTATTGATCAAAAATAAGTACAAGGGACTTACCTCAAGAAACCCCTCAAAAATGCTCTCAAGAAGTCGCCAAACCTGAGCTCAAAATGTTGAAAATTAGCAAAAATCACAAACACTTACATTTAAGTGTTCTGTCCAGAAATCTCACACCTACGATCCATAGTCGCACCTGCAACGCCGCACTGCGGAATTTCCATCGCAAGTGCGAAAATGACTTAAAGTTATTGGGTCCACATCTGTGAGCAATAGGCCGCACCTGCGCCCCCGCCCCTGCAGAATTTTTCCGCTTCTACGATCCCTCACGCCCTGGGCCCTTACGCTTCTGCGCTCAATCTTCCGCATCTGCGGATGCGCAGATGCGGTTATACCCCCGCACCTGCGAGCTCTGTCCTCTTCCTTCCAAACCACACTTGCGTCCCTTGGCTTGCACCTGCGGTCAATGTTGTGCAAGTACGATTACACCAGGTGCAGGAGCTTCAACTATTCTTCCAAAACCAAATTTAATCTGTTAACCATTCGAAACAGACCCGAGACCCCCGGGACCTCAACCAAACATACCAACAAGTACTAAAACATCATACGAACTTAGTCGAATCCTCAAATCACATAAAAAATGGTAAAATCACAAATCATCCTCCGATTCAAACTTAAAAAACTTGAAACTTCCAAATTGGACAACAGATGCCGAAACCAACCAAACCATGTTTGTTTGACCCCAAATTTTGCACACAAGTCATATTCAACACTAAGGATCTACTCCAACTTCCGAAATCGTATTCCGACCCCGATATCAAAATTTCCACTACCGATGCAAAACTCCAAAATTTTGACTTTCGCCATTTCAAGCCTAAATGAGCTACGGGCCCCCAAAACACATTCCGGACACGCCCCTAAGTCTAAAATCACCCAACGGAGCTAACGGAATTGATGAAATTCCATTCCAGAACCGTCTTCATACAGTTCCGACTACGGTCCAAATTCTAAGACTTAAGCTCTCATTTAGGGACTAAGTGTCCCAAAACACTCCGAAACTCAAAACCAATCATCCCGGCAAGTCACAATAGCAGAAATAGATATGGTAAAAGCAGTTAATAGGTGTTCGGGGATCTAACTCTCAAAATGACCGGCCAAGTCGTTACAAAGTATCAAGCCTAATCTCAAAGAAGTAGAGACGAGAAGTCGACTTTGACACTCACTATGGGTCAATAATATTACAATTGAATATATTGAATTAAACATCATTTTTAGATGAACAACAATAATTTTCTTAACAAGCAGAAATAATTAATTCCTTACATTTCAATAATTTTCAATTTATCAATTAACTTCACAAGCAACAATTAAAATATCAAGGTATCGTGTAATTATTATTATTAGGCACGATTTCCGTCGAGGTCATACAACCCTATCAAGAGTGTCATGTACACTGCCGAAGGACGTGCGACGCTATCCATAGATGCATCTTTACTGTCGAGACATTCGGCTCGCTCTACAAGAAAGGAGGACATTTTCTTATGAACCTCCGGAATGAGAAGTTATTATAATATTAACACGTAGGATGTTCAATCTCTATTAATAATTCGATAATTTACACAAAATTCGAGTATGTGAAGTTGCGATCTTTTACTATTTCCTCAAACAATTTACAATATCATTCCAGTAATTTAATTAAATAAAAGGAGAAATTATCACAAGTAATTCATGATTTAAGTCCTAAACTACCCGCACATTAACATAATTAGTAGTTACGCACGGACTCTCGTCACCTCGTGCGTACGTAGCCCCCATAATTAGCAGCAATTATTAATATGAATCACCTATGGGGTAAATTCCCTCTTACAAGGTTAGGCAAGAGACTTACCTTGTCTCAAAGCCCACTTCCCGATCACAATGTTGCGAAAAATCTCAATTCGGTGCCGAAAAATCCGAAAGTATCCAAAAGTTATATAAAATAATTAATTCATGCTCAATAATTTGAAATTAGACTATTAAATAAATTACCCTATCCAAAAATAGTGAATTTCTAAAATTCACCTCGGGCCCACATGCCCGGATTCTGGAAAGTTTTGGAGGAAAACATTACCCATAATCTCAAGAACTCAAATATACAATTTTCATCCAATTCCATAACCATTTTCGTGGTTAAAATCTCATTTTTGTCAAAACCTAGGTTTTTCATGTAAACCCTTGATTTCCAAGATTTACAGGTTATAATTTACCCATAATTTATGTATTTAACTCAAAGTGTGTAGAATTCACTTACCTCCAAGTTGCTAGTTGAAATCCTCTCTCAAAAAGCTCTAAAATCCCCCAAGAATGGAGAAAATGGGCTCAAAAATGGTTGAGCCCCGATTTTAAACCCATTCTGCCAAGCACCATTTTCGTACCGGCGGAGGGCTAGCCGCACCTGCGAAAAAAACCTCACAGGTGCACATTTCTCCCCTCAACCTGGCTTCGCACCTGCGGTGAAGTGGGCCGCTTCTGCACGTCCGCAGGTGCGACCAATGCCCTCGTACCTGCGCTATTTCCACTTATGCGCCTGCTCCTTCACACCTGTGTTACTCGCACCTACGAATTCCCAACCTCAGTTGCGATTGTAGCAGGAGTTGGATGCTACAGCAGTTGCTCAAATTTCCAAAATTGATCCAAGCCTCGTCTGGTTAACCCCCAAGGCCCCCGGGGCCTCGCCCAAACATACCAACAAGTTTGAAATCATAAAACGGACTTGCTCGAACTCTTGGAATGTGTAAAAAAACACCAAAACTAAGAATCATACCTCAAATCGAATTGATTCAACTTAGAATTTTCAAAATTTTCAAACTTACTCCGAACGTGCCGAAACATACTTTAACTACTCGGAATGACACTAAATTTTGCGTGCAAGTCTTAAATCACCATACGGAGCTAGTTTCAGGCTCAGAATTTCAAACGGGCCTCAATTAATCCAAAACGTACTCCAAACCAAATTTAAAGAACATTAAACCTTCAAATAGTTGATTTTCATTATTAAGCACTGAAACGCTCCCGGATTGTCCAAAACCTGATTCGAGCATACGCCCAATTCCAAAATTATCATACAAACCTATTGGAACTATCAAATCTCGATTCCGGGATCGTTTTCTCAAAATGTTGACAGAAGTCAAACTTGGGCTTTTAAAACCAAATTAAGGGACTAAGTGTTCTGATTTCAACCCGAACACTTTCAAATCCCGAATCAACCATCCCCGCAAGTCATAAATTAATAAAAGCAGATACGGGGAGTTTTATTTAGGGGAACGGGGTTCTAAAAGTCAAAATGACCGGTTGGGTCATTACATTAATGCCTTAGCATAGAATCAAATATAACCAACGATCCGTTCTTCGGAGGCACGAATGTGGAACGAATTCGATGGCAACTATGGATTACTCGTGGCTTCGAGATTTCAATAAAATCGAAGGACTTTAAGATACTTAAGTGTCTTAGATGATATTTTTGTCGAGGGTACCTTTTAATAGGTTTTAATTATACGTAAGGGCCTAACTTTCTGAGTACGGACTTCGGAAGTCTCCGAGCCGTTTTTAGGGTGGTCGTAGCCTTTCGTATTCAGGCACTTCCTAATAGGCTTGATTCCTCTAGGATTCGATAGCCTGGGCTGTCCGAAATTTTTATTGGATGACAGTCCCCGAGTAGGGGCAGCCCGTGGGTTTTAGGATCTAGGATCGAAGAAGCAAAATGTGTAGTAATAAAGTAAAAGGGAAGTAGAGGTTTCTTTCATTGCTTTATATGTATGGTACATGATTGGAGATGTATAAGCCTTGTGACGTGGCTAGAGCGGGCTACATGGGCATGGTTCGCATGACCGTTTAACCCTTACAATGAATCCTAACCACCAAGTCTTGGCTTTTGACATATAAAATTTTCTTTTCCTTTGCTAAAGATCTTAATATAGGGGTAATAGCCCCCAGTATTCGAGGCCGAGCTTGTGAGGGCTCAAATTTTATTGATTTGGTGCAAACGATCATCAATTCTGATTTAAAGTCGGTTTTCAAAACTAAGATAGCACGTTTTACTGTTGCCTCGTTAAAAATATTGCCGAAAAACCCACTTTAGGACTAAATCGGTTCAAGGGAAAAAGAGTACAACACGTGCTTTCAGACCTAATTCTCCCCTGGCTAAGTACCTGCATGCATTAGTCCATAACGTAACTAAATTAAAAAGGAATTTAGTTAGTACCTTAGCAGTAGTACCGCTTTAAGTATGTCACGTTCCAGTTGTTTGGTAGTTGTACACTATTTCCCTATTTGAGTTTATACGAGCCTTTGTCGGTTATTCCGACGACGTGAAACGGTCCTTCCCAATTCGGTCCCAGTTCCCTTTCATTTGGGTTCCTGGTGTATAGTGTTACCTTTCTCAATACAAAGTCCCCGACTTAAAAATGTCGGAGGTTGGATCTTTAGTTATAGTACCTCTCTACTCGTTTCTTCTGGCCGACCAATCGGACCAGGGCGGCCTCCCGCCTTTCATCCACTAATTTCAGGCTTGTGGTCATGGCCTCGCCTTTTGACTCTTCGGTAGCATATTGGAACCTGAGGCTCAGTTCCCGTAACTCAACTGGTATTAAAGCTTCCGCTCTGTAGACCATAGAGAACAGGGTCACCCTGGTAGTCGACTTTGAAGTCATACGGTATGCCTACAAGACTTCGGGCAAGATTTCCTTACACTTTCCTTTCGAATCGGTCAACCTCTTTATAAGATTTTGGAGTATAGTTTTATTTGTCGATTCTGCTTGCCCGTTCCCACTAAGGTGGTAAGGCGTTAATAATATCTTTTTCATCTTGTGATCTTCGAAAAAGTTACTTACCTTGCTGCCGACGAATTATTTTTTGTTGTCACAAACAATCTCGGTCGGCATCCCAAATCGACATATTATGTGATCTTAGATGAAGTTGATGACTTCTTTCTCTCGGACCTTCTCGAACGCCTGAGCATCGATCCATTTGGAAAAATAATCATTCATAAATAGTATGTATTGGACTTTTTCAGGCGCCCATGGCAAGGGACTGATGATGTCCATTCCCCACTTCATAAACGACCATGGTGATAGGACCGGGTGGAGCATCTATCCCGTTTGATGAAGAATCGGGGCGTGTCTTTGGCACTCATTGCATTTTCGCACGAAGTATTTCGCATCCTTCTCCATTCTATTCCAGTAGTAGCCGACTCTAATTAGTTTCTGAACTAAGGATTCTTCCCCCCGAATGGTTCCCGCAAGTGCCCTCGTGAACTTTTCTCATGGCATATCGGTCTCTCCCGGTCCTAACACTCTGGATAGTGGGACGAAGAAGGATATCATGAATAATTCCCCTTCGACTAAGCTAAATCTGATAGGTATGGTGCACAGGGCTCTCGATTCCTTGGGATCCAAGGGTAATTTTCCTGTCTTCGGGTAGTCTATGTATTTGTTTCTCCAATCCCAAGTCAAACTTGTTGAGTTTACTTCGGTGTGACCTTCTTCTACCACCGAGTTCATCAGTTGTACCACTGCCCCCAAGTTGAATTCATCGGAGTCGACAGATGATCCCAAGTTGGCCAGTGCATCGGCCTCACTATTTTGATCTCGGGGTACATGCTGCAGAGTCCATTCCTTGAATTGTTATAGGGTCACCTGCAATTTGTCCAAGTACATCCACGTCCGTTCTTCTTTTACTTCAAACATTCCATTGACTTAATTTACAACGATGAGGGAGTCGTATTTGGATTTGATCACTTTGGACCCCAGGCTCTGACGAGCGCAAAGCACACACTTAAATTGTGCTCGCTAGTCAAGATAGTATAGTATAATTATCATCTCCACAGAGATTGGGTTTAAACCGTATTCTCGTAGTTCGTAGCTCGATTGTTATCCAGGAGGATCAACAATGGAGATTTATACAATTAAGAATTTAAACTAAATAAGAACCTAAACCATTGACTAATGAAAATCTCAACAAAGGTAAGCAAGGAAGTTATCAATGGGAGAAAATATGGGTTGATAGGATAGGTGCAAGATAATTGTTCGGAATCTAACTCTATATAATTCACTTCTAATGTTCAAGTGAGTCTCTCAAATTCACTTAATTATCAGTACAAATGTTTAGTAGAAACTCCTCTCCTGATTAAGTTTCAACCTCACAATATGAACCAATTTAAGCTCGGTGAATATATGTAAGAATTCGTAATGGAGTGATCTTTAGGAGAACTTCTTTCGATTATACTCCTAACTAGGTTTAATCAAGGATTCAACTAGCCTCTTTCGATTACTTAGAAGAATCTATGAACTCAACCAATAATATAGTGCAAATATATCACAAGTTATGCCTCTTTCGATTACAAGAACAAGTAAATATAGATACAACAATTAAGCCTTCAAATAACGATTCAAATACATAAAAATAGAGTTATAATCCACAAACAACCATCAATACACCAAATCCATCACAACCCAAAAGGTTATACTCCATAGATATGGAGAAGTTCTTCACAAATGAAATAAAAGTAGAAGAAAACATAAATGCAATCCAAACCCGGATTTGAGTCAAGAAGGAAGGATGAAACCCTTGTGCTCTTGCTTCTCCTTCTTCTCCAAATATTCCTTAGGTCTAAGGTATGTCAAAAGTCCCTCAAAATGGTGTTTTGGAGTATTTAATCTGCCCCAAAAAAATATCTCGGACAAAACTACCATTTCTTAGCGAAATAGGGCTTTTCTGGGACAGGACATGCGCGGTCGCGCACCTGGTCGCGCACTTTGCACACCATTCTGCCCCATATGCGCGGCCAATGTGCGGCCTCGCACGTTTCACCCTGTTCTGTTGGGAATTTGAGAAAACGTAAAACATGAAAGTTGTAGCCATTTGAATTATTCCAACAATATACTGCGTAGCCCAAACGGAGTTCCGAGCGAAAAGTTAATTGCAATTAACTAGGCACTGCGCAATATGCCTACTAGATTCTTCGTTCGTTCTTAACTATCATTTGTTGATCCCCGAACACGATCCCGACGTAATTCCTTGGGATTTTACTCAGACTTCAAAGCTCCAAATCACTTGAATTCATTCCATAACATCTACGTAGCTCGAAATTACTCCTACAAGGCATAAAACACACAATTAATGCAAAATACTAGCGATTAAAATAGAGTTATAATCTATAAACAACCATCAATACATCAAATCCATTACAACCCAAAAGGTTCTACTCCATAGACATGGAGAAGTTCTTCACAAATAAAATAAAAGTAGAGGAAAACATAAATACAATCCAAACCCGGATTTGAGTCAGGAAGGAAGGATGAAACCCTTGTGCTCTTGCTTCTCCTTCTTCTCCAAAGCTTCCCTAGGTCTAAGGTATGTTAAGAGTCCCTCAAAAATGGTGTTTTGGGGTATTTAATCTACCCCTAAAACAAATCCAGGATGAAACTACCCTTTATTAGCGAAATAGGGCTTTTCCCGAATAGGACATGCGTGGTTGCGCACCTGGTCACGCACTTTGCACACCATTCTGCCCCATATGCACAGCCAGTGCACGGTCGCACATGTTTCACCATGTTCTGTTGGGAATTTGAGAAAACGTAAAACATGAAAGTTGTAGTCATTTGAATTATTCCAATAATATATTGTGGAGCCCAAACGGAGTTCCGAGCGAAAGGTTATGTACATTTTACTATGCGCTGCGCAATATGCCTACTAGATTCTTTGTTCGTTCTTAACTATCATCCGTTGATCCCCGAACACGATCCCGGCTTAATTCCTTGGGCGTTTAATCAGACTTCAAAGCTCCAAATCACTTGAATTCATTCCATAACATCTACAAAGCTCAGAATCACTCCTACAAGGCATAAAATATACAATTAGTTCAAAACACTAGCGATTAAAGCTCAAACTCAACTAAAGTGCAGTAAATTAGAATGTAATAATCGACTAAAATATGAGATTATAGTCTACCATCAACACCCTACACTTAAACCATTGCTCGTCCTCGATCAATCAAACCACACTTTATATAGACACAACCTTACTAAGTAACTCTCCTAACTCATCACACCAAGAATATTTAAAATAGACTAAGCACAATAGTGTAACATCTTCACCTCAATAATTGACTCACTAGCACCACGCATTATCTATAACCAGCTCACTTTCTCTAACATAGAGGTCAATAATTACCTTTCCTTCATGAATCAAGTGCCCTCACACAACAAAAGAGAGTAGTTCCACGCACAATAAAAATTAAGAATAATTAAAAACTCAAGATAGAAAGAATTCACTCACTTTCAGAAACAACATTCATATGCCATAAAAGATGAACCATAAGCTTGCCTGTAGTGTTATACTCTACTAATTGAGCTCATTCATTCAAGAATCAAGTAGGATTTTAATTGGTTATAATGTAGGTTGCAGAACGAGTAGGATACATTTAGATATAAGAGTGACTACACCTCCCTAAGCACTTTAATACATACAATTTATCATTAAAAAAAACCACACTTATGTAAAACAATAACTCCACCTTCACATCAATGTACATTAACTCCCAACTTCTTTAAGCACACTTACATTAAGAGTTACCACTATCAATGAATATAAACTATTTATTTCTTCATTTTCATTTTCGATTCAAGTGGCTCGTAATTTTCACAAGGGTGCACATTTTTTCTTATTTCAATAGTTCCACTCAAAAGACAAACCAACCACCCCACACTTCAACTTTTATAAAGTTCATACCCAATTCAAGTACTCACGAGAGGTAAATGGTTCAAATAGATGGTCAATTCAAACAAAATGATAAGGCTTGTAATGTAGTTGCCAAAGAAACAAGATTATAAGTTCAAAGGGGGTTAACTAAGATACATAACAATTTGGTGGGTAAAAGCATATAGCTGGCTCAACAAAGAAACACTTATATCACTTCCAAGACTGAATAAAACTACCATTACGCTTTGCAAACACACGAGGAAAGTTCGAGACCTCAAATGCAATGCACATAATAACACAAAACCTCTCACACACATGGCACATAACTCACTCAGAATTGGACTCATCAAGATACTCTAGTCAAAGTAATTAAGCAAAGTTAAAATCATACAATTTAAGGTACTCATATAAGAGTCAAAAACTGAGCCTAAGTGTCACACTAAAATACTCACTATTTTCAAGGCATAATACAGTTAAGAGACATTGCTTTCATTTCAAATCGCAACACAAGATCTCCTACTCCTAAAAAAAATAAAACTAACTACACCTGGTTCAAATAAAACCCTTGGAAAAGAACCGTGGCACAAAAAAAAAACCAAGGGGAAATTATTATACTACCTAAATAAGAAAATATATATATATATATTCTTTTTCTTTTTTTCTTTGACTTAATCCCTCAAGAAACTAGTCGAATGACATCCGTCGTCGAGAAAAATTAAAAAATTTAAAATTTTCAATAAAATGAATTATAAAAACACACATAAATATTTATACATTCTATACATATATACATCCCTACCCCACACTTTAAATTGTGTCATGTCCCTATGACATACAAATAAAAATAAAGAGGGAAGGACAATTAACCTGAACATCTAGTCGGGGTTTGAATCGAAGTTGGGCTCCATCCCTCGCGCCCGAACTAATACACGCATCCATGCAGATAGCTTCTTCTCGGCCTTCCTTAGATACACCCCACACTTATCTTTTTCGCTCATCGCAGTATTCTCTTTCTCGCCCTTCACTTTCCATACAACACTAGAAACTAGCTTCTCCCTTTTTACCTCCGTTTCTACATCCATCTTAAAAATCACAGTCTCCTCGCCCACTCTAAGCATGCGTTTTATCTCATGTATATCTAATATTGCCTTACCCGTTGCTAGGAATGGTCTTCCTAGGATGAGGGGGACCTTCTTGTTCTCTTCCATATTAATCACTATGAAATCCACAAGAAATACAAACTTATCTACCCAAACTAAGACATCTTTAACTATTCCCTCAAGTATTAGAGTCGTTTGGTCTGCCAGCTGCAAAGATATTGGTTCAGGCCTTATCTTTCCAATCACCTGCTCCAGTTTTCTGTAAATAGATAGAGCCATTAAATTAATTGAGGCACCAGAATCACATAGAAACTTATCAAAATTAGTAATGCCTAAAGATCAAGGTATGGTAAAACTCTGTGGATCACCATACTTTTATGGGAGTTTGTTTTGCAATATTGCACTGCAATGCTCTGTGAACTTGACCATTGAGGTCTATTCTATTTTCCTCTTCTTTGTCAGAATCTCCTTCTAGAACTTGGCATAAGCCGGCATTTGTGAGAGCACTTCTGTGAATGGTAGGTTTACATGAACCTGTTTTAGCGCATCTAGAAATCTCTCAAACTGCTTATCCAACTTTTCTCGACTCAACTTTTGGGGAAAAGGCAGCGCATACATATGCTTGCTCTCATCATGTTCCGCCCTTCTTGATTTTTCTTCCTTCTTTTTCTCAGCTTTCAACGGGCCTTTATTCTTTTTATCAACATCACCCTTCAACTGCTTCTCACTTTCTTTTTCAAAGTTCACCTCATTTTGGATCGGGGTGGGATCTTTTAACACTTGCCTACTTCTTAGAGTTACAACCATCACTGTTTCTTTTGGATTTCTCTCAATATCAGCGGGAAGTGTTCCTAGGACTCTCTCCGAGATTAGAGTAGCTATGTTCCCAACCTATTTTTCTAGTCTTCGAAAAGATGTACTCAATTCTTTGATAGTTGCATCCTGGGCATCAAGCCTCTCATCTATCTTGACAATGAAAGTCTTCATAAGATCTTCCATGCTAGATTGATTTGACTATGGAGAGTGATATTGCTGCCTCTGCTGATTTTGAAAACTTGTAGCTCCTTATTTTGGAATCTAGGGTTGTTTTGTTGCCATGCATTTGCATTACCCCCAGGTAAACTCCATGAAAAGTCGGGGTGCCTCTCACCCATTGCATTATAGTTTCCTACAGCATTCACTTCCTCAGTTGAGGCTTGACACTCATGGGTGGGGTGTCCTCTTCCACATATATCGCAAGTTGTGTGGTGTACATTTTGCATCGAAGCTACAGTTAGCTTCCGTATTTCTTTAGCCACAACATCAAGTTGTACTTGAGCTGATGTAGTAGCATCAACTTGGTGAACACTAGTTGACTTTCTTCTTTCCATACTCTCAGAGGGCCACTGATTAGCATCTTCAGATAATTCATCAAGAATTGTAACTATCTCATCTGGAGTCTTTTTCATAAAAGGACCTCCAACTGCATTGCTCAAAGTTCTACGCGAGGCCGATGTCAATCCATCCCAAAATTCCTGGATTTGCATCCAGAGTTCAATTCCGCTATGTTGACACCTTCTAACTATCTCCTTAAACCTCTCCCAGGCTTCAAAAACAGTTTCATTCTCTTTCTGGCAGAAGTTATGGATTTCTCTTCTAAACTTGCTCGTCTTGGCTGAGGAGAAGTATTTATCAAGAAATTTTCTGGTCATTTTCTCCCATATTCTAATTGATCCATTTGGCTAGCTTTGAAGCTACTGCTTCGCATCATCTTTAAGTGAAAAGGGGAATGCCCTTAAATACACTGCATCTTGTGACACCCCATTATATTGAAAAGTGTTCATAATCTCCTCGAAGTCCATCAGATGCGTGTTTAGATCTTTGTTCATCTTCCCTCTGAAAACGCAGTTGCATTGAATGGTTTGAAGAAAACCTTGCCTCAACTCAAAATTATTGGCTGCAATTGGAGGTGGTTTAACACTTGACAATCATTGATTGTAGACTGGTCTGACATAGTCACCCAATGTTCTACCAGGCCTTGGTATCATATTCTCGAACTGGTCTTCAATCAAGGGTCGATTTAGATTGAATATTCAACCCCTATTGTCTTCGATAGTATCCTCAGTAGCTCTATGGGTTGCCTCAGCAGCTATCCTTGCAGCTGCCTCTACCTCATTGTCATCATTATTAGCCATCTGTTCTTGGGTTGAAGATTGCCCCAAGAACCTTACGATAAATTGTTTCTCCTTCCTCAGTTGCCGCAGGTGTTTTTCCAATTCCGGTTTATAGGGTATTACTTCTCTACAAGTAGATCATGTCATACACCATGGACTTAACATGTTGCATGCCCACAGAGGAGAAACCCGTGAAGAACAAAAATAAAAATAAATTCCTGAATTATCACTATAAACTATTTTCAACACTATTAATTGTCAATCCCCAGCAATGGCGCCAAATGTTAACGAGCGTAAAACACACACTTAAATTATGCTCGCTAGTCAAGATAGTATAGTATAATTATCATCTTTACAGAGATTAGGTTTAAACAGTATTCTTGTAGTTCGTAGCTCGATTGTTATCCACGAGGATCAACAATGGATATTTATACAATTAAGAATTAAAACTAAATAAGAACCTAAACTATTGACTAATGACAATCTCAACAAAGGTAAGCAAGGAAGTTATCAATGGGAGAAAATATGGGTTGATAGGATAGGTGCAAGATAATTGTTCGGAATCTAACTCTATATAATTCACTTCTAATGTTCAAGTGAGTCTCTCAAATTCACTTAATTATCAGTACAAATGTTTAGTAGAAACTCCTCTCCCGATTAAGTTTCAACCTCACAATATGAACTAATTTAAGCTCGGTGAAGATATGCAAGAATTCGTAATGGAGTGGTCTTTAGGAGAACTTCTTTCGATTATCCTCCTAACTAGGTTTAATCAAGGATTCAACTAGCCTCTTTAGATTACTTAGAAGAATCTATGAACTCAACCAATAATATAGTGCAAATATATCACAAGTTATGCCTCTTTCGATTACAAGAACAAGTGAATATAGATACAACAATTAAGTCTTCAAATAACGATTCAAATACATAAAAATAGAGTTATAATCCACAAACAACCATCAATACACCAAATCCATCACAACCCAAAAGGTTCTACTCCATATATATGGAGAAGTTCTTCACAAATGAAATAAAAGTAGAGGAAAACATAAATGCAATCCAAACCCGGATTTGAGTCAGGAAGGAAGGATGAAACCCTTGTGCTCTTGCTTCTCCTTCTTCTCCAAATATTCCCTAGGTCTAAAGTATGTCAAAAGTCCCTCAAAATGGTATTTTGGGTATTTAATCTGCCCCAAAAAAATATCTCGGACAAAACTACCCTTTCTTAGCGAAATAGGGCTTTTCTGGGATAGGACATGCGCGGTCGCGCACCTGGTCGCGCACTTTGCACACCATTCTGCCCCATATGCGCGACCAATGTGCGGCCTCAAACGTTTTACCATGTTATGTTGGGAATTTGAGAAAACGTAAAACATAAAAGTTGTAGCCATTTGAATTATTCCAACAATATACTGCATAGCCCAAACGAAGTTCCGAGCGAAAAGTTATGTGCAATTTACTAGGCACTGCGCAATATGCCTACTAGATTCTTCGTTCGTTCTTAACTATCATCTGTTGATCCCCGAACACGATCCCGACATAATTCCTTGGGATTTTACTCAAACATCAAAGCTCCAAATCACTTGAATTCATTCCATAACATCTACGTAGCTCGAAATAACTCCTACAAGGTATAAAACACACAATTAATGCAAAACAATAGCAATTAAAGCGCAAACTCAACTAAAGTGCAGTAAATTGGAAAAATCATCGACTAAAACATGAGATTATTGCCTACCATCAGGCTTTTAGTCAGTTTTAGACCTCCAATCATAGCTTCATACTCAGCTTCATTGTTAGTCAATTTTACATTTCTAATAGACTATCTAATCACGCTTCCCACAAGTGGTTTTTACATGACACCGAGCTCGGACCCCTTCGCGTTAAAGGAACCATCCGTGAATAGGGTCCATATTCCCGAATTCTCCCCCGAGGTGACCAATAATTCCTTTTCGACTTCGTGTATTAAGGCCGACATAAAGTTGGCCACGAAGTCTGCCAAGATCTGAGATTTTATGACAGTTTGGGATCAGTACTCGATATCGTACCCACTAATCTCCACAATCCATTTGGCCAACCGGCCCGAGATCTCGGGCTTATGCATGATATTTCTCATCGGGTAAGAGGTTATGACATATATAGCATGGCATTGAAAGTACGATTTTAGCTTCCTGGAAGCACTTAGCAAGGCGAGCACGAACGTTTTTAGGTGAGGATACCTTGTTTCTGCATCGCCTAGGGTTTTACTAACATAGTAAATAGGAAATTGCATACCTTCTACCTCCCTGACTAAGACACCATTTACCGCCACCTCAGAAACCGCCAAGTAGAGGAATTTGCCCGAACTGCCCCCAAATGTACACTTCTCCGGGTTTAGCTTCATGTTGTATTTCCTTAGTATGTCGAAAGTTTCTTGCAAATATTTCAAATGGTCCTCTGGTCGCAGAGACTTGACCAACATATCGTCAATATAAACTATCATTAATTTTCCTATTTGTTCTTCGAACATCCGATTTACTAGGTGTTGGTAGGTGGCATCGACATTCTTTAATCCAAACAATTGTATGTTATAGCAGTAGGTACCGAATTTTGTTATGAAAGAATTCTTTTCTTGATCGTTCAGGTTATTCGAATTTGGTTGTACTTGGAATAGGCGTCGAGAAAACATTGTACCTCGTGCCTGGTCGTCACGTTGATCATTCGATCGATGTAAGACAAAGGGAAAAAATCCTTGGGGCATGCTTTGTTTCGATCTTTGTAATCCACACACATCTTTAGTTTATTTCCTTTTTTATGTTTTACCACTATGTTAGCTAACCAATATGGGTATTTAACTTCCCATATGGATCCTATTTTTAGAAGTTTGGATACCTCATCCTTGATGAAAGCGTGTTTGACCTCAGACTGTGGCCTTCTCTTCTTCTTAACCAGAAGGAACTTCGGGTCCAAACTTAGCTTGTGAGTGGTTACTTCCGGTAGGGTCCCTATCATGTCAAGATGGGACCAAGCGAAACAATTTGTGTTAGCTTTAAAAAAATCAATATGTTTTTTCCTGAGCTCGGGGCTTAACCTCGTGCCCAGGTATACCTTTTGATCTGGTAGATGCTCGATTAATATGACTTGCTCCAACTCTTCAACCGTTGATTGGGTGGCGTCGGTGTCATTGAGAGCTATGAATGATCTTGGGACGATGTAATCGTACTCATCGCCTTCTTCTTGTTCTTCCTATTTCTCCGGTTCGACTAAGGCCAGTATCAATGATTGCTATTTAATCTCTATCAATGATTGCTATTTAATCTCTTCTTTTTTGGTCATTTCTGTGCTCCTCGATATTGAAACCACGGGCACCGGGATCACTTCATCGATATCAAACATTTTTCTTGCGGCTCGATGTTCTTCGTAGACCATTTTGACTCCCTCCCCCTCCCCCGGCAAGGGTAATTTCAGCGCCTAGTGCAAGATTGAAGGTACCACCCTCATGTTGTGGACCTATGGCCTTCCGAACAGAGTGTTGCACCTCAAATCCCCTTTGATCACGTAGAACTTTGTTTCTTAGATTGTCCCGGTAGAGTTTACCAACAAAGTTACCTCTCCTTTCGTGGTCTCACACGCTATGTTAAATCTGTTCAATACCCGAACTGCTGGTACGATTTAATCTCGTAACCCCAATTGCTCTACGACCCTTGATATGATGATGTTGGCCGAGATACCTGGATCAACTAGCATACATTTAACCTGGGATTTATTTATAAGTACAGATATTACCAGTGCATCGTTATGAGGTTGTACGATGTTCTCGACATCTTCATCACTGAACGAAATGGCTCCCTCCCGAACTTAATCCCGGGTACGTTTTCCCCTCATAATTGATACTTTAGTGCTGATCACGTGTTGAGGCTCCTCTTGTTCGACATGTTTGTTGGCGTCCCTATTTCTGAAGTGGTTTTTCGCTCGTTCACTTAGGAATTCTCGGAGGTGCCCATTGTTGAACAGTCGAGCAACTTCTTCTCTTAGCTGTCAGCAATCTTCGGTCTTATGACCGTGAGTGTCGTGATACTTACACATCAAGTTAGGATCTCTCTGGGCTTGGTCGGACTACAACGGTCGGGGCCACTTGGTCTCTTTGATGTGTCTACGTTGAAGTTGTATTCCTATAATCTTGGTGCCTCCCTACTCCCGAGCGACCTGTCAAAACCATTCTTGCCCATCAAGCCCCTTGGCCACTAGGCCCCCAATCGCTTCTTTTCTCGTTCCTTGCGGGGTGATGCCCAGATCCATTTCCCTTTCGGTTCGTGATGTATGGCTAATATCGATCTCGAACCGATCTTGGATCTTGATCAATGGCTCTCATAGATCTATCACCGGTCCTGACGGGGTAAATAGATTCAGAAGGGGCCTTGAGTTAGTCGTCCTCGACCATGATCTTCGATTGGTAGATGTTATAATTGTCGGACCAGGTTACCGCCGGGTACTCCACCAAATTTTGTTTTAGATGTTGAGAGGCCGCGAAACTTCTGGGGTTGAGCCCCTGAGTGAATGCCTGAACGGCCCAATCATCTGCAATTGGTGGCAAGTCCATCCGTTCCATCTGGAATCTTGACACGAACTCCGTGAGTATCTCGCCTGGAGTTGTATGTTTCCACGTTCTTGCCATTGGCCTCAATCTTTTTCTCGCCCGACTCCATCCGTTTTGTCAACGCTTCGAGCATTTTCATCACCTCTGAAGTTATAATCACGGGCTCGGCTTCACCATGTCTTTTGGTAATTTGTTCAACTCTTCGAGTGCTTTCCCGGGATTGTTCAGGCGCGACCTTGTTGGGGACATGGCTTTGATTCTGCAACTGTGCTATTGCCGTTTGTTGAGCCTCCAATATTTCGAAAATCAGTCGTGGGCTTACCCCATCACCTTTACCTTTGGGGGCTTCTCGAGCTGTTGGTCGGAGTCACCCGTGAATAATACTTTTGGGATCAGTTAGCAAATTGATGTTGATGGACACCTGCAAGTTAGCATCGACCAGTTCGGCGGCTGGGACACCGTTGGGATCGGAAGGAAGCATATTGTCACACCTTCTTTTCCCGAGAGGATAGGGGATAAGGGAGTTTTTCCAATTTAAGTGGCATTATTCGAAATGGGATTATTTATTTATTTAGAGTCGTCACTTGGAATAATCTATGGTGTCCCAAGTCACCGATTTATTTTAGAATCCCAAATCGAGGAAATTTGACTCTTATTTTTGCTCTGCGAACACAGAAGATCGGGTAAAGAATTCTGTCAACCTGGGAGAAGGTGTGAGGCACTCCCGAGTTCCGTGGTTTTAGCACGGTCGCTTAACAATTAATACTTGGCGTAATTATCTGATTTATTACATGTTTTAAACCCATTGTGCATTTTTGTCTTTTACCGCTTTTTAATATTTATGGAATTTATTTGAACAAGTCGCGATGTCGCACACTTGTCGTTTTGGTACACATTGCGAACCGCGCCACGTGAAACGCACCCGCGATTTACAACATGTTTATTTTTATTATTATTTGAAATTATGATCAAGTCGCGTGAAACGCGCACTTGAATTGGGTTTACGTATCATGACTATGCCACAGGAACCGTACCCATAGTCACGGTGATTTATTATTAATCGCGCCTAAATCAAGCTACGGTGTTCGAATATTATTCAATTACTAATTTTGACATTATTGTAAGGTCATGAGGTATGTATATTGTTATGGAGGAAATGAAGTAAATTAATTATGAAAAAAATTGGCTAGCTTGTGAATGTTTATTTGTTTTTGGTCATGTGCAACAATTAGCCCATAAATACGCTAGGGAAGTCCAATTAAAGTCTTACACCAATCATGGCCCAACCTAATCTCTTATAATTTTACTGCTAATAAATATTTGAAACTAGACTAAATTTATGGTAGGAATAGATAGATATAGGACCAATTTAGTCACTAAGATAGGAGATCAAAATGAAACTAAAGCATGCTAAAATGGAAAGCCATTACTTTATTGAATAAACAAGAAAAGTAACGAATTAATACATATTCATCAATAAAATTAACCATATGAACTACTAAAAAGGACAATAAATTAATCTTAACAAATACTCAACATGAGAACAAATTAATCTTAGCACACTCAGATGCGAACTCGATCATATCATACTCAAAGTTAAATTAAAACAGAGTGACCCAAAATATTAATGATAAAAACAAAATAGAAAGAGAAGTGAACCTTTGTATTGATGATTGTGGATTTAAATTACAACCAACTCAATGATCGGATAGCTCTCAACTGGAGCCTTCGGACCACGAAAAACTCGAGCGGCAAATCTCAACTTGCAACCTCAATCGACCTTGCAAAACTAACGATTTAGTGGCTATTTTTGGAGCTTTTTTTTTGGGGGGGGGGGGTTAATGATGACACAAAAACGGTCAAGAGCTGGTGGTTTTGGGGTGGTGAAGCTGCTAGAATTTTCGAAAGAAAGCCGAATAAAGAACGACACAAATAGAAATTTCTTTATCCTAGAAGAAGAAAAATATTTTTTTCTCAATTCCTTCCTCCCTATTTTTTCCTTTCTCTCTCTCTCTCTCTCTTTTTCATCACATTTCTCTTCTATTTATAGAAAAATTTCCGAAATTTTCAGATTTTTATTTTTTATTATTTATTTATTTATTTATTTTTAATTAAAAAGAATTTTCACTTCCCATTTTTCTTAAAAAATAATTCCCCACTTTCCTTTACTTTTATTTTTTAATTTCTCACTTTTTTTATTTTTAATATATTTAAAATCCCACTTTTTTACTTTTCTTTTTTTATTTCCCACTTATTTTACTTTTCTTTTTTTTATTTTCCACTTACTTTTACTTTTTTTTATAAAAAAAAAATCAGATACCCTTACTTTTATTTTTTAATTCCAACTTTATTTTACTTTTTATTTTTTAAATTTCCACATTCTTTTACTTTTATTTTTTTAATTTTCCACTTTCTTTTACTTTTTTTATTAAACAATTTCTACCTACTTTTACTTTTACTTTTTAATTTTATATTTCTACTTTTCCTATTTTTTAATTCCCATCCGAAATTTGTTTTAAAAATAATAATACTAATAATTAATTTTTATTTATTTTCGGTTTTTAATTCATTTTATTTAAAAAATAAAGATAAAAATAATAATAAAAATAATACTAATAGTAATAATTGACCTTTTAAATTATTAATAATTTTTCTATATATATATATATATATATATATATATATATGTATAAGTGTAACAAAGCTAAAAAAATATATATATATTAAATTCTGAAAATATTTACATAGTAGAAGGTGATAAAAATTCAAATATAGTCAAAAATTAGGTGCTCACAGCTGCCCCTCTTTGCTTGGAAACATGAAGAGTTTTCAGGCAAAGACTAGGTGAGCCACGTGACTAATTTTTGACCAAACCATTATTCAAAAGGAAAAGAAATAAAAGATAGGGTGCAACCGAGTCCTGATTTTGGACAGCCTACATATCCCGGGTTATAGGGGAATCAAGTCGCGTGTAGTTCAAGGAGAATGGTGGAATAATGAGTTGAGGAGTCGAGTGAGGTTCCGTCGAGGCTCCGGTCTGCGGTCCTGCTATTATATCAAAATAAAAATAAAAAACTAAACAAGCCTATCAATTATGAGTTACAAGATTCCTATCTATGAGTCTTCAGAAACTTGATCTTGAGTCTTGACTGGTTCTTCATGCAGACTCTTATCTAAACCTTGATGGTCGCTAGCTGTAAGTTCTAGTTCATTGTTCTATAGCTTCTTCTAATCAAACTGGGACTCCAATGCTCGTGGCTTCAGTCATGTCTTAGCATTCCACATCTTTTCAATTGCTTTTGCATTTTGGATTCACTTATATTATTTTTTTCTTTTATTCTGAATTGAGACTTCTTCTTTTGGTCATCTCGAACCCTGTTCCTCAAGGTAAAACCTACTCAGACACCTAAACAAACAATCGAATAAAATTTTTCTGCCCCAGTTTGCACTAGGAAATTTTCGTGAGTTATTGTAACAAAATTCTAAACTACTTCTTTATTGAAAGCAATAAAAGGTCAGGAGTGGTGTACCCTAAAAATGTCATGTTTTTTTTTTTTTGGATTTTGTTCTTTTATTGTCAAAAGGATGACTCAACTAACGATTGGTGTACCTTATGTTGGGAAAATGTGGCCAGGGAATGGGATACCCTATATTGGCAAAGATATCGGGGAATGGTGTACCCTGCATTTAAGATCAAATCAACTAGGGAGTGGAGACCCTATGTTGGAAAAAGTGATTAGGTAGTGGAGACCCTATGTTGGAAAAAGTGACTAGGTAGTGGAGACCCTATATCGGAAAAAAAATCAACTAGGGAGTGAAGACCCTATGTTGGAAAAGACGACTAGGGAGTGGAGACCCTATGTCTACAATAACATCAACTAGGGAGTGGAGACCCTATGTTGCAAAAGCGACTAGGGAGTGGAGACCCTATGTCTAAAAACATCAACTAGGGAGTGGAGACCCTATGTTGGAAAAGAAACTAGGGAGTGGAGACCCTATGTCTAAAAATCATCAACTAGGGAGTGGGGACCCTATGTTGGAAAATCATCAACTAGGGAGTGGAGACCCTATGTTTGAAAAGAGACTAGGGAGTGGAGACCCTATGTCTAAAATATCATCAACTAGGGAGTGGATACCCTATGTTGGAAAATCATCAACTAGGGAGTGGAGACCCTGTGTTGGAAAAGAGACTAGGGAGTGGAGACCTTATGTCTAAACTAACAATCAACTAGGGAGTGGATACCCTATGTTGGAAAAGCGACTAGGGAGTGGAGACCCTATGTCTAAAATAAAATCAACTAGAGAGTGGAGACCCTATGTTGGAAAAGGCGACTAGGGAGTGTAGACCCTATGTCGAAAAATAAAATCAACTAGGGAGTAGAGACCCTATATTGGAAAAGCAACTATGGAGTGGAGACCCTATGTTTAAAAATCATCAACTAGGGAGTGGAGAACCTATGTTGGAAAAGCATCAACTAGGGAGTGGAGACCCTATGTTGGAAAAGAGACTAGGGAGTGGAGACCCTATGTCTAAAATATCAATCAACTAGGGAGTGGATACCCTATGTTGGAAAAGCGACTAGAGAGTGGAGACCCTATGTCTAAAATAAAATCGACTAGGGAGTGGAGACCCTATGTCTAAAATATCAATCAACTAGGGAGTGGATACCCTATGTTGGAAAAGCGACTAGAGAGTAGAGACCCTATGTCTAAAATAAAATCAACTAGGGAGTAGAGACCCTATGTTGGAAAAGGCGACTAGGGAGTGGAGACCCTATGTCTAAAAATAGAATCAACTAGGGAGTGGAGACCCTATGTTGGAAAAGCGACTAGGGAGTGGATACCCTATGTCTAAAAATTATCAACTAGGGAGTGGAGACCCTATATTGGAAAAGCGACTAGGGAGTGGAGACCCTATGTTTAAAAATCATCAACTAGGGAGTGGAGACCCTATGTTGGAAAAACGACTAGGGAGTGGAGACTCTATGTCCAAAATAACTTCAACTAGGGAATGGAGACCCTATGTTGGAAAAGTGACTAGGGAGTGAAGATCCTATGTCTAAAAACATCAACTAGGGAGTGCAGACCCTATGTTGGAAAAGCAGACTAGGGAGCGGAGACCCTATGTCTAAAAATATCAACTAGGGAGTGGAGACCTTATGTTGGAAAAACAGACTAGGGAATGGAGACCCTATGTCTAAAAAAATCAATTAGGGAGTGAAGACCCTATGTTGAAAAAGAGACTAGGGAGTGGAGACCCTATGTCTAAAATAAAATCAACTAGGGAGTGGAGACCCTATGTTGGAAAAGGCGAGTAGGGAGTGGAGACCCTATGTCTAAAATAAAATCAACTAGGGAGTGGAGACCCTATGTTGAAAAAGCGACTAGGGGGTGGAGACCCTATGTATAAAAATCATCAACTAGGGAGTGGAGACCCTATGTTGGAAAAGCGACTAGGGAGTGGAGCCCCTATATCTAAAAACATCAACTAGGGAGTTGAGACCTTATGTTGGAAAAGCAGACTAGGGAATGGAGACCCTATGTCTAAATAACATCAACTAGGGAGTAGAGACCCTATGTTGGAAAAGCGACTAGGGAGTGGAGACCCTATGTCTAAAAATATCAACTAGGGAGTGGAGACCCTATGTTGGAAAAGCAGACTAGGGAATGGAGACCCTATGTCTAAAAACATCAACTAGGGAGTGGATACCCTATGTTGGAAAAGAGACTAAGGAGTAGAGACCCTATGTCTAAAAACATCAACTAGGGAGTAGAGACCTATGTTGGAAAAGAAACTAGGGAGTGGAGACCCTATGTTGGAAAAGAGACTAGGGAGTGGAGACCCTATATCTAAAAACATCAACTAGGGAGTGGAGACCCTATGCTGGAAAATCATCAACTAGGGAGTGGAGACCCTATGTCTAAAAATATCAACTAGGGAGTGGAGACCCTATGTTGGAAAAAAGACTAGGGAGTGGAGACCCTATGTCTAAAATAAAATCAACTAGGGAGTGGAGACCCTATGTTGGAAAACGACTAGGGAGTGGAGACGCTATGTCTAAAATAAAATCAACTCGGGAGTGGAGACCCTACGTCTAAAAATCATCAACTAGAGAGTGGAGACCCTATGTTGGAAAACGCAGCTAGGGATTGGAGACCCTATACTACCATTATTTTTTTTCTTTTTAATTTCATATATTATTTTTAAGATAATGAGTAAAATGCGGGAAAGAGTTTGGAGAAGACTTCCCTTTTGTAGTAGTTGCTGCAAAACTGTTTCTAGCCTTTGCGTAATTTTATTTTGGTTGCACCTGCTTCTTACAAGGTTGCTTTTGGATTGCACCTGTTTCCCTTTTTTTTTCAAACAAAGAATAATTTGTCAGTTTGAAACAGTGATTGGTTTTGTGGCCTTCATTGTTTCAGTCACTTGGTCTCGGTCCTTTCAGGTTCAACTAGTTATTTCCTGAATATCGATTGCATTTCTAACCTCGGAGAACCTCTGGCTTTTCTGGACTTTTCCATGATGGTTAGTCACGTGGGACTTAACCTTTTCAACTTTTATTTTTCCCTTGTGGGCATTTGACTTTGAATTTCCTCTTTCAACAGGTTTTGATTTCGAAACATCAGCCAACATGGCCAGTTGGAGTCAACTTGATGCCCTTGCCGAGATTGGGTGCCTTTTCTTTTGCATATTGGCTTGTATCAATTGAGAACCCTGTCAATCAGTCCTGCTTTCCCTTCTTTGTCTTAGTTTCAGAATAGAGTTAAACCGAAAAGGATTCAAAGAAAAGCAAACAATGGAATGGACAAATGAATTTAGACAAGAGGTATCCTTTTCGGGGAAAAGAAAGAAGGACTTATCTGGAGTGTATACAGACTTCAATGGATATGACATGCCTCTTGGACTAGATGTCTGATATGTGTAAACCGTCCAACTCTCAGAAATTCATCACAACTTTTGCTTTGAGACTGAGAAACTTCTCCCAGGACTGTGTCGATGCCAGTGACTGTGAGGATCCTCTTTTCGATCAGCGGCGCCTTTTGCGGGTTTTCACCAGTTGGCCTCTCTCATTTCTCTTCTCACCATCGCCTTATAGTGCTCTTTGTGAGTTTTCAGTAACAAGACTCCCTCATTTTCGAATTTCTCTGCTTACCATCGCCTTATGGTGCCCGTGAGGTTTTCACCAATAAGACTCTCTCATTTTATTTCTCTCATTTTGTTGTATCAGATCCAAGTAACTGTATCCTCCCATTTTGAATCTCTTTGCCGATTGATCGAAAGGACTTGAAAAGGATTTGGGTAAAAAGAATTTGGATTGAATTATAACTTTGGAACCTTTCAGACAAAACCATCGCCAAACCATTATAACATCTGCCCTAGTTTCACTTTTGAGGAAATTTGGGTTTTTGTTTTGGTGTGACTGAACCCCAGAGAGAGGCTGCATACGTATCCTTTCGGAATCAAGTCGAACGTAGTTCAAGGACGAGAACTTTGTTTTTGATTCTCTTTTGTTTTGGTTTTCTTTTCTGTTTTGGTTTCTTCTATTTCTTTTTCCTTTCCTTTTTTCTCTTTTTTTTCATTTTTTATTTCATTTTCTTTGTCTTTTCTTCCTTTTTTTTTGTATATTTATTTTTCTTCTCTTTTCATTTTTTTTTTCATTTTTCATTCATTTTATTTTTCAATAATAACTTCTGGGTTCCAATGAGGGTAATCAAAGAATGGGAGCCGGCTCAAAAGGGTTTGCAAAGGGTTAAATGTTTGGATAGTGAGAAAGAAAGTCTTCTTCATCCCAACCGGAGAACATTAATGCTATATAGAGGATCCAACATAGTACCTTTTGACAGCACCTGCGTTGATAGTTATTTCAGGGATATTTTCTTCAATGTGTCCCAAGTACAACACTCTCTTTTGGCAGTACTCTTGTTCAATGTATGGACCTTTCTAACCTGAAGCCAATTTTCCTTTAGTTGTTCCGATTCTTTATTTTATTTCCTTAAATCTATCTTCATTGCATTCTGATTCTTGATTCATTATTTCGAAGTCTGACAGCGTTTTAGGATCGGGGCATGAAGTCTGCAAGTATGCTATATAATTGAAATCTGCATTTAACATAACTGAAAAAAGAATAAGAGAAGTGACAAAATTAAGAAAAGAGACATTCCTCGACAATGAAATATTAATTTCATTTGATTTTTTTTTTTTTGAATTTTAAAGATAGATGGATTTACACCGGAAAGTAAGACAAAAAAGTAAAACATCCGGATCACACCCTGAGATAATTCGGATGTAGAAAGGATAGCAAGACTAGCTACTAAGACTCCCGTCTGATAGGAAACTTTCAGGCTTGGCGACCGTTTTTGGCTTTTCCTCTATCTCGGCAAGGGCTGTAAGGGCCTTCAGTGCCGTATCAAATTCCTCATCTCTCCAATTTATATTCATCAAACCCTCCGAACCACTCTGAACGGCATGTGATGTGGTCTTAAAGGCAGCATGACTCAAGATTTGGCCCGTTTTTAAACTATTTTCGACCATCTCCCCAATTTTGATAGCCTCAGCGAACGGATTACCCATAGCAGACATCATGTTCTGGAAGTAGTTCGCCTCTTGGGCCTGTAGGAAGACCGTAACCATTTCTGTTTCGTCCATTGGATGCTTTCCCCTAGCGGCTTTCTCGCGTCATATGACAACATATTCACAAAAACATTCTGCGGTTTCTTTGTCAATCTGGACACAAAGTTCTCTTTTTGGATTTTTTACTCTTGCTTTTTCTTTTCTTTTTTCTACTTTTTTTTTTCGCTCTTTGTTTTTATTTTTTTGTTTTTTTTTCTTTCTTCTCTTTTTTTTTCACTCAATTTATTTGATGTCAATGATCGAATCCGATGGGGATTGCCTATGTATCATGACGCCGCATGAATCAGATCTTGCGTAGTTCGGGAAAGATCACGAATAAAGTAAACAAACTAAAACTTTTTTCCTTTATTTTATTTTTACTCATACACAAAACAGACCACGAAAACTTCTAACAAGAAACATATTTTTGATATATTTTTTTTTGGGAGGGAAATTTTTGAAAGGAAAACTTCTTTAAGAGTAAAGAAAATATTTTTGGATTTTGATTTTTTTTAAATATTTTTTTAAATATATTTCTTTTCTTTTTTTTTTGAGAATTTTTGAAAAGAAAGACTTCTAAAGAAGAAAGAATTTTTTTTTTTTTGAATTTTGATTTTTATTTTATTTTTTCCGAAGAAAGACTTCTAAAGAAGAAAAAAAACATATTTTTGGATTTTGATTTTGATTTTTTTTTTCCGAATGAAAGACTTCTAAAAAGAAAGAAAATATTTTTGGTTTTAATTTTTTTTATTTGGGATTTTCTAATGAAAGACTTCTAAAGAAGGAATTAAATAAAAATATTTTTGTATTTTTGAAAATTGGGGCCGGAACCGATGAGGTTTGCATACGTATCTCACATCCGGTGAGAATCAGACCCGCGTAGTTCGGTAAGAAAAGCATGACCTTTTATTTTGAAAATAGTTGCCGTATTTGGAAATGATTTTATTTTTTTTTTCAAAATGTTGCGAGAGTTTGGGGATTTTCAAATACCTGAATTTTCAAAAATCGGGTAAATTTCTCTCTCTTGCCTCACTCTTGATTTTTCTTGATTTTCTTTCCCTTTTATAGAAGACGGTCAACATGCAAGCCGAAACAAATAAATGTACAAGTAGCACGTAACAATGCATCGGGATGGTCTTTTGATTTGGGTACACCTGTCCTAGACGGACCCAACTCCTGTGTTGAGTCCCCAAAGTCAAATGCACGTGATGCAAACAAGAGTACCTACTAGGGATCCAGCATGAGGTTATGTCATTCTAAGTTTAAATCCTTGGTGTATTGTTCTAGACCTGGCTTACCCGAGCAGACAACTCGAGCCGAGGGGGGCAGCGTACCGGAAATACAGAAGCTTCATCGGCTTTGCAACTTGTCTGTACCTCGTTCTAAAATTAGGATATGACTCTAACAGAAAAGAAGCTACGCGAAGCGCACGCTTCCCAGAAGATTCAGAAGACTCAGAGAGAAGAGGGTTTCGTAACAGTTTATATACAGTTCAATCAATATCAAAGCGGTAAAAAGCGACATTTAGCACATTAGGCCCAAACATGTAATATCAGAGAATCACAAGAAAGCCAAGCATAACAGTTATTCTAAGCTCGAATTCTGAACCCTGAACCAGAGATTCTGGGTTCGTTTTCCCAGCAAAGTCGTCGCCACTTGGAATAATTTATGGTGTCCCAAGTCACCGATTTATTTTAGAATCCCAAATCGAGGAAATTTGACTCTTATTTTTGGTCCGCGAACATAGAAGATCGGGTAAAAAATTCTGTTAACCTAAGAGAAGGTGTGAGGCACTCCCGAGTTCCGTGATTTTAGCACGGTCGCTTAACAATTAATACTTGGCGTAATTATCTGATTTATTACATGTTTTAAACCCATTGTGCATTTTTGTCTTTTACAGCTTTTTAATATTTATGGAATTTATTTAAACAAGTCGCGATGTCGCACACTTGTCGTTTTGGTACACATTGCGAACCGCGCCACGTGAAACGCACCCGCGATTTACAACATGTTTATTTTTATTATTATTTGAAGTTATGATCAAGTCGCGTGAAACGCGCACTTGAATTGGGGTTTACGTATCATGACTATGCCAAAGGAACCGTACCCATAGTCACGGTGATTTATTATTAATCGCGCCTAAATCAAGCTAAGGTGTTCGAATATTATTCAATTACTAATTTTGACATTATTGTAAGGTCATGAGGTATGTATATTGTTATGGAGGAAATGAAATAAACTAATTATGAAAAAAGTTGGCTAGCTTGTGAATGTTTATTTGTTTTTGGTCATGTGCAATAATTAGCCCATAAATACGCTAGGGAAGTCCAATTAAAATCTTACACCAATCATGGCCCAACCTAATCTCTTGTAATTTTACTGCTAACAAATATTTGAAACTAGACTAAATTTATGGTAGGAATAGATAGATACATGCAGGACCAATTTAGTCACTAAGATAGGAGATCAAAATGAAACTAAAGCATGCTAAAATGGAAAGCCATTACTTTATTGAATAAACAAGAAAAGTAACGAATTAATACATATTCATCAATAAAATTAACCATATGAACTACTAAAAAGGACAATTAATTAAACATGAGAATAAATTAATCTTAGCACACTTAGATGTGAATTCGATCATATCATACTCAAAGTTAAATTAAAACAGAGTGACCCAAAATATTAATGAGAAAAACAAAATAGAAAGAGAAGTGAACCTTTGTATTGATGATTGTGGATTTAAATTACAACCAACTCAATGATCGGATAGCTCTCAACTGGACCCTTCGGACCACGAAAAACTCGAGCGGCAAATCTCAACTTGCAACCTCAATCGACCTTGCAAAACTAACGATTTAGTGGCTATTTTTGGAGCTTTTTTTTTGGGGGGGGGGGGGGTGGGGGGGTTAATGATGACACAAAAGTGGTCAAGGGCTGGTGGTTTTGGGGTAGTGAAGCTGCTGGAATTTTCGAAAGAAAGCCGAATAAAGAATGACACGAATGGAAATTTCTTTATCCTAGAAGAAGAAAAATAATTTTTTTTCAATTCCTTCCTCCCTATTTTTTCCTTTCTCTCTCTCTCTCTCTCTCTCTCTCTCTCTCTCTCTCTCTCTCTCTCTCTCTCTCTCTCTCTCTTTTTCATCACATTTCTCTTCTATTTATAGAAAAAATTTCCAAAATTTTCAGATTTTTATTTTTTATTTTTTATTTATTTTTTTATTTATAGTTAAAAAGAATATCCACTTCCCATTTTTCTTATTTTTTTTAAAAAATAATTCCCCACTTTCCTTTACTTTTATTTTTTAATTTCTCACTTTTTTTTTACTTTTAATATATTTAAAATTCCACTTTTTTACTTTTCTTTTTTATTTCCCACTTATTTTACTTTTCTTTTTTTTATTTCCCACTTACTTTTACTTTTTTTTAATAAAAAAAATCAGATACCCTTACTTTTATTTTTGAATTCCAACTTTATTTTACTTTTTATTTTTTTAAATTTTCACATTCTTTTACTTTTATTTTTTTCATTTTCCACTTTCTTTTACTTTTTTTATTAAACAATTTCTACCTACTTTTACTTTTTAATTTTATATTTCTACTTTTCCTATTTTTTAATTTCCATCTGAAATTTGTTTTAAAAATAATAATAATTATTAATTTTTATTTATTTTCGGTTTTTAATTCATTTTATTTAAAAATAAAGATAAAAATAATACTAATAGTAATAATTGACCTTTTAAATTATTAATAATTTTTTCTATATATATATATATATGTGTGTGTGTGTGTGTGTGTGTGTGTAACAAATCTAAAAAAATATATATATTAAATTCTGAAAATATTTACATAGTAGAAGGTGATAAAAATTCAAATATAGTCAAAAATTAGGTGCTCACACACATCATTACTGGGCACCACATAATTCTTTTAGTTGTGATGGCCTAAATCAGCGTCAACGTTCAAGTGAACAAACTGTGAATTTGACATTTTTAGGCTGACCTAGAATTATGATTTTAAAGAACAAGCGTAAAATAGGGTGTGTGATAGAGATTCGTATCAAATCACCACTATTTTACTTAGCCCCACGGTGGACGCCAAACTTTTTACCCCAAAATTGGGTAATAATTGAATTTGTATGTGGTGTAAAGGATACGTGATTTAATTCAACACGAATAGTTAAGAATAACAAATACATGAATTAAAGACGAAATAAACGATCAAACCAATCGCAATGTTATGACCAAGCTTGATCTTACATTGAACAATGAACTCATCCTCGATTGGACCCTCGGTTCAAACCCAGTTGCGAATGAAGAACATAACAAGTCAGTAATGCCTTTGACAATAGCTAGAAGACAAAAGTAAACTTATATTACTTTAAATTGCGTGTTACAATGTGTCCGACTAAAGAAAAAGTTTCCCTTTTATATAGTAGGAGAATTTTAGTTCTAGTATAAGTCTAAAAGAGGTAAAAATCTTCTTTTTCTGGTAAAATTTGATCCATAATCAATATTGAATGAGATTCGTGCCGTAAAATCCAGTTAAGGGCAAGTATTATGGCACTATCGGTCAAGCATAACCATCCACTGTGTCTCCCGAGGTCTAGAAGTTATACTCGATCCGGGGTGCGTCACTTTACCATGTCCGATGTCGGATATACCGTTCAGTCTTCCTGGGTCTCGATATGAAGGGTCTTTGGCCTTGACTATAACCTCACAGATCCGTGCTCCCCTTTCGTTCTCTCAACGGGGAATTGGGGTAGCCATTGCCCCCGATTTTACCCGTATACAAGTACCAGAACAAATTTTCTCATCTCTTGATATATATTTGAACAACATCAAATATAGTATTTTTTAAAAATTTCCTCCAGTCCACTTTAATTGATTTTTTGGATATTTTCTCACGTATTAAAAAAATTATTATTTAATATTAATTAATAATAAAATTGACTATATTAACCTTTAGTATATCTTTGACTTGTTCATTGAAAATATAAAGATACTCATGTTTGACCAAAAAATATGACTCTTGGTTCAAATAATTATATTTATGTGATAATGGGTTAAAGCTAGTTAATAATAATATTTCTAGATGTGACTTCTGAAAGCATGATTAGCGTCGAATAGATCTGGTAGGAAAGTGATAACAACATGCAATGACTATTCCAAAAAGTATGAGTAATAATGTACCAATTATTAACAATGAATAACAATAAATGACATTCGAGTAAATAAGAGGAATGATTCATCCAATAAATGATGAACTTGACGGTTGTTCCACCTGATAATGATGAGTGACAGAAAAATCCTTGAATGTTAGAATTATTCTCGGATCTGATGGAAAAGTACGGAATAATATAGATAAGAATCTTAATGAAAGATAGTATTTGTATCTTAGCAAGAGAGAGAATCTTTTGTCAAAGGTTGTTCTTACAAAATGAATATCACAAGCCTCATATCATTGCCATTTTCCCTATATATATGAGATATTTTCCTAGTAAACCCTAATAGTACAAGTGCAGAGAATATCTACTAGAATATTCTCTTATATATTATATTTTGAAAAACAGTCGTTACAACGTTACCACCGATAATCGACTTCAACCATTATCAACACCTCGACCATGGCTCTCGTCGACTCTTCGGCTATAGGTATTGCTTCTTCCTGCTCCACCTCGACTAACGACGACTTCTTACTTTAGTGTTATCTTATCTTAAATATTCTAGGGCAGATTTTGACCCTTACAGTTAGTCCCCCCGCTTATTGAGGCCGGCCTCATGTGGGCTTGATGAGTGGATTCTATTCACCGCGGTCGAGACGATTGGATAGTTGATTGGGTCGTGATGATTGGGGTGAGCTGGCAACGTGGCCCTTTGTGAGCCAAAAACTCTAGAGTTGTGCTGTCCAAGAATCAAGGCGATGTCATGCGTCATTGTGACGCATTTTCCTAATGTGTTTCTTCGTTTCGCTTACGGCTTTTGATCGAATATGCCGCTTCGGTTACGGTGCCAGGTAATGATGAATCAATTTCTTGGTTATGATGTTTGAATTCCTATAAATAGGGGTGTGATGGTATAACTTCAAACTTTAAGAAATTCTTGCACTGAAACCCTGTATCTTCTTCTTCCTCTTCAATTGTTGTGCATCTTTTCCTTCTGTTCCAACGATCCTTATAGTTTTAAATTCTCCGTTGTTTGATACCTTCCTCTCTTTCGTTGAAAATATGTCTAACATATCTTCTGGGCCCTGCGGGGGAAGTGACCCGGTCCCTCTAGCGATTCTTTTCCTCCTAATGTGGAGAACATTCCCACTACTGTAGAGGACGGAAGCTTCCCGACTATGGAAGAGATAGTTCCTCGTAACCCCAATGTCAGGTCTGATTTCTCGAAACTGCCTGAAGCCGAACCTGTGACCTTTAAGTCGGCGATGAAAGAGGCTGATTTGCTAGAGCTCAAGGCAAAAGAAGGCCTTCCTGATCACGTCGAGTTGATCCCTGCTGGGTGGGATGCGATGCAGCACCACCGTCCTGGGTATTGCACATTCTACGCCTATCCTTTTCAGGTCGGCTCCACTCTTTCTCTCCTCCCGCCGATGGAGGAATTCTGTTGCTTCTACGGAGTTTGCCCGGCTCAACTCATGTAGTATGTTTACAATCTCATAAGGATGCTCACCAAGTCCGTGAAGTTAGCCGGGGTTGAGATCACACTTCGAGACCTGATGCATATGTTCGCCCCTAGCTTTTATAGGGGGACGATGCTAAATCCCCACCACTGAGGAGGCAAATGCATGGTGGTGAAGATGGACGACAAGCCTAACCTCCAGTTCTCACTCAACATTTTCTTCGTTAGAACTGATGACGTGGTGGCCAACATCGACGGCTTCCCTAAAGCTTGGAATTGCACTTGTAAGCGCCTCACTTCCTTGCATGTAGGTACTTGGTTTATTTTGCTTAGTTGTGGATTCTGACCTCTCGTTCTTTTCTTATGCAGCTAAGACCTCGCCTTCTCTTTTGGTTGAGGACATTTCCGGTTGGGTCGGTCGGCTCCTCCCTCACATCGCAGGGATTTGTTAGTGGTCGGGCTTCTTCAAGAGGTTCGGACCGGCTTCCCCCTCGACTGGTAAGTTACTCTCGTATTTGTCTTGCTAGTTATTTCTCTTTCGTGGTTTGTTTTGGCTGACTTTCTTATCCCTTTGTATTTTCCTTAATTTCAGCTAGAGGGTCCTTGAAGAGGTCGAGAGCTTCCGCGCCTACGTTCCGTAAGAGGAAAGTTGTTACCTCTTCGGCTAATGCCCCTACTACGATCGCGACTAATTCTCCTCACTCCTCGGTCCCGCTCGTTGATGCTTCAAAATCAATTCCTTCTTTATCTACGAAGACTTCGGTCGAGAAACCTTCGGCTTCTCCCTTGTAATGTCTCATAGATGAGGAATATGAGTCGTTTCCAGGAGATGGGGACCTAATGCCCGTAAGAGGAGATCGGTGAACATTGGCGACGGGGTTGCTCGGGCTGTTGGCTCGATAATGGATGATTTTACCCTTCGTGAGACGGTGACTATTGTCATTAAAGATGATGTCGGGACGGTGTCTGTGATTCCGAGGTCAGCGGAGGCCGACGAGGGTGTGTCTTTCCCTTCTGCGATGACGAAAGCTGAAGGGCCAGCCACTAGGGCTTCTGACACTTCGCGGCAAGAGGGGCTATCGACTTCGCATCCAGTTGATGATACTTCTTTGCTGGTCGATGGGAGAGGCAAAGGCGTTGCCGAAGAAGGCTATGAGACGGGTTCAGACGTTGATGTTGCTGACCTGAGGATGATGGAGGAAGGGTTTACCCAGCTCGAGGTGAGGCTGGAGGGGTCTACGAGGACCATTGCAATCCCCATGGATCATGATTTGTTGAAGAACACGGATAACGTAGTCCCTGCCCTCGGCCCTCTTTGCTCTGACATAGAGGGCGAAACCCTCAAATAACAGGACGATGTTACCTTGTCGAGGAGCATAGTTGGCCTTGCTCTCACGATGAGTATTTTAAGACTTCGTTTTTCTATCTATTTTTTTGTTTACTGTTTTGCCTTTGTTAGCAAGGGTGCTCTCATTTTTGCTTTCCTTCTTCTTTCTATGACTGCATACCACGATTTTGAAGATTGAAAGCGCCCGAAAGGGAGGAGAAGCATAAGGAAATATTTAAGAGTTGAAATACAAATATTTCAAGTACCGCAGTAAGTACCGGGAGTTTCGCGGGGGTTTGGTGAGGGAGGAAATTTGTCGACCCTTCATGATGAATTGAAGGAGAAGGATGATGAGGTAGTGAGAGACATCGAGAAGTGTAGTGTCCTTGAGGGGACGTTGAGAAGTAGGGAAGAAGAGCTCGAAATCAGCAGAGCCGTAGAGGCCCAGTGTGGCGACCTTAAGACGCAAGTGGTCGAGTTGCGTAGGCAATTGGAGGAGTGTCGGCTACATATGGAGTTCCTTAATGGCGAAGTTGCCGAGAACTAGAGCGGGCTTGAAAAGGTAAAATCTTCCCGTTTAGAGGCTCGGAGAAAATCGAAGATGTTAGAATTGGCGAATAGGACTCTCCAGGCCGAACGGGAGATTGATCAATCTACGGCGAATGCAAAAGAAGATAGGTTGGAGGAGATGATCGGAGAGTTGGAAAAAGACAACTCTGTCTTCAAGGATCGGGTGGCCGCCTTAGAGACTTAAAAGGCTCAACTGTTTGCGCAACCGTCTTCCTCTCGTACTTCAAATTCCCAAACCTTCCTCAAGACCTGTACGAGGACTGGATTCATGTTGAAGCTCAGTTGGATGTGTTTTGATATTTGTATAAGGAGAGGTCCGTTTCTGCAGTCGCCCTTGATGATGTTTGTGTTAAGGCCCGCGAGGCTCGGGTCGCTTATGGATATGATCTCGCCATGCCTGAGGCTGGTGATGATAAGGGGGACGGGGGCGTGGACCATCTTGAAGGGAACGTCTGGTATGATGATGCATACCCTGAGGGCGATGGTGATGATGAAGAAGAGGACCGAGAAGACCCGAGCATCGGCGGTCAGGGTGGTGGAGGTGCAAAGATCCCGATGGCGGCGACCCGTAGTTTTTATCCTCTTTAAGCTTGTGTATTTTTTTCGGTGTCTACACGAGCCTTTGTAAAAAAATGTTTAAGTATAATATGGATTATGGAATGCCAAGATTGGTTTCTGCAATTGTTTCATTTTTGTGGTTAGTTTTTCTATACTTGCGTGTTTTTTGCTTATGTTTCTTGTGCGAGCGAGGTCGAACATATCTGAACTTTGTTGTGGCCGGGGGCCGGTAGGTGTTAGTTCAAGCGAGGTCGAAGATAACCCGAGTTTAGTTATGGATGAGGGTCGGTAGACGCTAGTTCGAGCAAGGTCAAACATAACCTAAATTTAATTATGGTTGAGGGCCGGTAGGTGTTAGTTCGAGGTCGAACATAACCTGAATTTAATTATGGCCAAGGGCCGGTAGGTGTTAATTCGAGCGAGGTCGAGCATAACCTGAATTTAATTATTACCAAGTGCCGGTAGGTGTTTGTTCGAGCGAGGTCAAACATAACTTGAATTTAATTATGGTAGGGGGTCGGTAGGTGTTAGTTCGAACGAGGTTGAATATAACCTGAATTTAATTATGGCCGAGAGCTGGTAGGTATTAGTTCGAGCAAGGTCAAACATAGCCTAAATTTAATAATGGCCAAGGGCCGGTAGGTGTTAGTTCGAGCGAGGTCGAACACAACTTGAATTTGAGAGAAATGCACTAGTAAGTGTAAAGTTTATTGCCTTGACATTGTTGCATTTGTTACATACTTGGACAATTTACAGATTTTGGGTATTGGCTAGCGTTCCAGTCCCAGTCCTGGTCTATCTAGTCCCTTCATTGGTCGATCTAGAGAGTAGTGAGAGGTCGAGCAATGAAATAGTAACCAGGGCTTAGACTTTGCGTACTTTGACTTAAAGTGTTTCCTTCGTCGCCTCATTAAAAACCTCCTTAAGAAAACCCAACTGGACAAAAATCAAGTGAGGGAAAAAAAAGTACGACTTGGGGGACACTCTATGCTTTAGAAGTTGAAGTATTTGAGGTGGCTAATATTCCAGTTGTTTGGTAGTAGCTTTCCTTCCATTATATCTAGCTGAAATGATCTTTTATTCGCTTTTGCTGTGATTTTGTACGGACCGTCCCAATTTGTTCCCAGCTTACCTTCCCTAGGATTTTTGCTCGCTTGGGTTTTAGCTTTCAGTACGTAGTCCCGACATTGAGTGGCATGACCTTTGCTTTCTTGTTATAATAGGGTTCTTCTTGCTATTTTTGGGCGATCATTCTTATATAAGTCATATCTCTTCGTTTGTCGACTCCGTCGAGTTCCTACCTTCGGCCCTCGTCATTGCTTGTGTCGCTCTTGTGGGAGTACCTAAGGCTGGGCTCTCCGACATCGACTGATATTACCGCATCAGTCCCGTAAACCAAAGAGTAGGACGTACCTCTTGTGCTTATTTTCGGAGTTGTTCGGTATGCCATAATACTTCTGGTAGGACTTCCGGCCACAGTCCTTTGGCATCCTCGAGTTTCTTTTTCATGATGTTTAGTATTGATTTGTTTTAGGGCTCTACTTTCCCATTGCCCGAGGGGTGGTACGGGTTTGAGAGTATTCTTTTGATATGCCATTTCTCGAAAAACTCGATGGTTTTCTTTTCCGTGAATTATGGTCGGTTGTTGCAGTTGATTTCTTTGGGAAAGCCGAACTGGTATATGATATTTTTCCATATAAAAGTGATTACTTCATGTTCCCTTATTTAGGCGAATGCTCCTGCTTCCACCCACTTAGAAAAATAGTCAAATAAAACTAAAAGGAATCGTACGTTACCTCGTCCTGTCGGGAGGGGGCCTACGATGTCCATTCCCCATTAGATGAATGACCAAGGTGAGGTGACCGAATGGAGGTGTTCGCCCGCTTGGTGAATCACTGGGGCATACTTCTAGCATTGCTCGCATCTTTTTACGAAGCCTAAGGCCTCATTTTTCACGGTGGGCCAATAATATCCCGCCCGTACGAGGCATCTGACCAGCACTCGGTTGCCAGAATGAGCCCCGCAATGGCCTTCGTGGATCTCCTCAAGGATGCGCCGAGTCTAGTTTGGGCCAAGGCATTTTGCTAAAGGATCGTCGTAGGTTCTCTTGTACAAGTCGTTGTGGAGGATATTGTATCTGGTTGCTTGCATTCTCAGTTTCCTGGCCTTTTTTTATCGCCTGTGAGTGTGTCGTCCTGCAAGTATGCGGTAATACGATTGCGCTAGTCCCAAGTTAAGTTAATGGTTCTTACCTCGACTTGTTCTAGCGAGGAGTTGAGGAGATAAACCAGATTTTTGTCTCATGTTGTGATGTGTTTGGTAGCTGCGACTAGTTTGGCGAGGTCGTCTGCCTCAGTGTTCTGTGCTCGTGAAATATGGTCGATATGGCATTCGTCGAACTCGGAGAGCAGCTTGCAGATTTCGGTCTAGTATTTTTGCAATCTTTGTTCCTTGATTTGGAAAGTCCCTGTGACTTGGTTGACTACGAGCTGGGAATCACAACGAAGTCTTAACCGTTTTGTCCCATACTTAAGCGCTAGTCTAAAATCTACAATGACGGCCTTATACTCGGCTTTGTTGTTAGTCATGTCCGGGCACCTTATGGACTGACGAATTACTTTGCCTGTTGGGACTTAGAGTATGAGTACCAGTCTGGACCCCGATGCGTTGGACGCACCATCAGTGTATAGGACCTAGAGGTCTTGTGTTTGGGGGGGGGAGTTTAGAGGGCTTCGCTTTCGACTTCATGCATTATTTTTGCGCTAAAGTCGGCGACGAAGTCAACGAGCACTTGTGACTTTATCGCCATTCACGACTGGTATGTGATATCGTGCTTGCTGAGCTCGATGCCCCATTTGGCCATCCTACCCGGCAGCTGAGGTTTATGAAAAATGCTTCTTAGGGGGAAATTTGTGACGACCGATATGCGGTGACACTGGAAATACAGTATAAGCTTCCGTGAAGCTACGACTAAGGCCAAAGCCAGTTTCTCGAGGTACGGGTACCTCGTCTCGGCATCGACTAGTGTTTTGCTAATGTAATAGACGGGAGATTGTGTACCTTTGTTTTCTCGAATTAGGATTGCGCTCCCAGCTACCTCGGATACATCTAGATAAATGAGAAGATGTTCCCCCAACTCTGGTTTTGAAAGCAAGGACAGCGATGACAATATGCCTTTAGTTCCCTAAGAGCATGGACGCACTACAAAGTCCATCGGAGGTTGTTATCTTTCTTGAGTACGCCAAAGAATTTATGGCATCTATCCGACGATCGCGAGATGAACCTTGATACGGCTAGTCAATCTTTGGACCTGTTTTTTCGTGGTCAAGAGTTCGGGTATCCCTTTAATGGATTTAATTTGGTCAGGGTTGACCTCGATCCCTCGCTGTGATACGAGGAACCCTAGAAATGTTCCTGAGGCTACGTCGAACGCACACTTCTCCGGGTTCGTTTTTATTCCATACCGTCTGAGTATGTCGAAAGTTTCTTTCAAGTGATAGATGTGATCTTCTCCTCTTTCAGACTTGACCAACATGTAGTCTATATATACTTCCATTGTCTTGCCGAGTTGATCCTTGAACATTCTCGTCACCAACCTTTGATAGGTCGTCCCCCACGTTATTTAGTCCAAAAGGCATGACCCTATAGCAGTACGTTCCTTGATGGGTGATGAACGTGGTATTTTCCTGATCTTTCTCTTCCATGGGGATCTGATTATAGCCTGAGTAAGCGTCAAGAAATAGCTCATGTTCGGTTGTTGCATCAATGAGTTAGTCGATGTGAGGCAGCGGGAACGGATCCTTTAGGCATGCTTTGTTCAAGTCTGTGAAGTCTACACACATCCCATCATTTCCCATTCTTCGTTTTAACCATTACCATGTTGGCGACCAATTTGGGGTACTTTGATTCCCTCATGGAACCATTTTCTAACAGTTTTCCACTTCCTCATGCACTGCATCATTGATTGCGGAGTTGAATTTATGCCTGACCTGCCTCACCGAGGAGTGGTAGGGGTCAACGTTTAATTTGTGCGTGGCGATATCCTTTGGGATGCTCAACATATCTGCATGATTAAAAGCAAACAAATCCACATTAGCTTTTAAGAATTGATTGAATTTACCTGGGTCCTGGAGCTTGCAATCGATATAGACCTTTTTGATGTGGTCGTTTGAGTCTAATTGAACAAGGTCGAGTTCTTCTACAGTCGACCCTGCGGCTTAGACTATGTCGGGATCTTTGATGCCTTCCCCGACCTCGTCATTCCCCGACCTCGACCCTACTGATTGCTATGCCACTTTTTCTTTGTCCTTACTTTGTTGGGTAGCCGTTCTATCTAAAGAAATGCGGTAGCATTCTCGAGATGTACGCTGATATCCTCGTATGCTGAATATCCCCCATGGAGTTGGGAATTTGATGACTTGGTATAAGATGGAGGGGACGTCCTTCATGGGATGTATCCACTGTCGTCCCGCTATGGCATTGTACGCGGTGTCTTGGTCCATGATGTGGAATTTTGTTTCCAGAGTTATGCCGCCGGCCAAAATGGGGACAGTAATTTCCTCGGATGTGTCGTTCAACTGCATTGTTAAAACCAGTTAGCATGATGCAGCGCAACACTATCTTATCCTCGAGTTTCATTTGGGTAAGTACTCGGGGATGAATAATGCACGCGCCACTTTCGTCATCAATCATAATACGTTTAACATCAATATCAAAATTTGTAGAGTAATAACGAGAGCGTCATGACGAGGAAAGACCAAATCGTCTGCATCCGACTTGTCAAATATGATACTATATTCGATTTTGTCATACCGTTCGCGGGTGATGGATCGTTTGAGTTTGTATGTAGCAGTGAACTTCACGTTGTTGATAAAGGCATCGTCTCCGATGATCATGTTGATGGTACGAGCTGGTGAGCGTGGTTTGGGTGGCCCTTGATATTCGCTCCCTATGGCAAAATTTTTTCTTTCCTTATCGTTTAGCATCCCTTTAAGATGTCCTTGTCATAGCATATTCACGACCTGCTGCCTTAGGGCGATGCAATCTTCCATTTTGTGCCCTCGTTCTTGGTGGAACTCACAGAGGGCATCAGACTTTCTGGTATTAGGGTCTGATCTCATCTTTGGCAACCATTCACTTTTGGTCCGAGCTTCTCCAGGACGTAGACTATCTCTGTATGTGACACACAAAAATTATGAGCAAATAATATGGGGCATACCTATATCGTTCCGATGAGTTACCATCCTTGGTCTGGATGGACCTTCTTCGTAGCAAGGAGTGGGGATGACGACCGTTCTGATATATGGTTGGTGTTGTTCCCTATTGTCATGCCCCGACCTGGGAGCGAGACTGGCACACGGTGCCTCAACTAACCTGGTGTACCAAATTGCGACTAAGGGACTCTGAACATATAATATCATAATTTGGCCATGGGGCCACCTTGCAAGATAATTTGCGAAGCAAAATATAAAACTGAATGAAAACTAGCACTGACTAAACATCAATATAAAGTTGGGCCGACAAGGCCGTCATAACTACTACAACTGACAAACCACCAAAATATGTATACCAGGCCTAGAATCCCAACATAGTGCACTAACTGACAAGATATGTCTACAAGCCTCTACTGATGGATATATTGTGATCAGAACAGGGCCCCGACCTACCCATAACATATATACATACATACAGAAGATGTACACGAAAACCTAGACCCGATAACTCCGAAGGACGTGGAGCCTACCGATCAGGCTGAACTCTGGAAACACCTACTGAGGAGGTCTACCCGTCTGTCTATCTGAACCTGCACGCATGACATGCAGCGTCTCCAGAAAAGGGACGTCAGTACAAAATAATGTACCGAGTATATAAGGCAATAACATAACTGAAAGTTAAAACTGATCTGATAATATAAGAATTGAAAGTAATTGGGAGTCAAAGATGATCTAGAGATATACTTACTTGTTGATACTGACTCAAATCCTTCAATATAGTAAGTAAAATAATTGCCCGGCCTTATAAGGCTCGGTATATATAACTGCTCTGCCGTAGTAGGCTCGCTCATAGGCTCTCGGCCATACTAGGCTATGTATCTCGGCCATGCTGGGCTCGCTCATAGGCGCTCGGCCACAGTAGGCTCGGTATATAACTTTCCATCTGATCAGAGATTGCCCAATGGGGGCCTGCCCATCGATTATAGCTCAATTGTAATGAAAATACTGTAATACTGTATATATAGACTTGCGGCTCTCTTGACTGGAAGAAGACAATACTAAATTGAATATAGAGTCTCGATAAGGAATAATATTGTAACTTATGAGACTAGAATAATGTGAAGAAATTCATGAATACGAACTTCTCTTTATGTCTCATTACTAACACATGTAGCTACGAGATCATACCAAAATGAAGGAAGGTTTAGCCTTAACATACCTTATCACACTCTTTCCAATCACCAAGTTTAACTCACCCCTTCTCACCTTAATCTACAACAACGACAATAACACTATCATTAAGTTATGAAACATATAACTATCGCATAACGAACGACATGCTTATTTTGTATTAAAACGGACAACATCTCCCCTATAATCCTTACTTCCTCCAAATTCAAGATAACACCAACAACACCAAAAACAACAATAACAACATATATACATTATTTTCCAACCTTATGTACACCACACAATACTACAAAATAGCCCAACACACCCCAATCTCTTCATACACAAAACGACCACCGTAGTAGTTTCAACAACCCTGAAAATATTACGATGAACGACCAGCCTAACATCCTACATTTATGTGGTGTTTCTCCACACCCTTCCTCCTCCAAAACTCCACAAAATAGTAGTAAATCATGCAACCCAACAGCAACACCAAACAGTCCACAAAACAATCCATAAAACAGTCCGCGACAAGTGAATAACTCGAACTCACAGCTTCCGATCACCGTCCCGTGAGTTCTTACAAATATAGAACAACTTACCATGCATATACAACTGTAAAGAATGGATGAAAGAGATCATTAAACTTACCTTATTTGTGGGATAACTTACCTCCTATCTTGGTTCTTCAAACTCTAAACTTTACCTCCAATTAGAACTTGAAAGGGAGAGAAAATCAATTGGGGTTTGTGGGATATTTTTGGGAGGATTTTTGCAGAGATTAAGTCTGGTTATTTTGCTCTATTATCATCCTAATATATGAAGGGTATAGGCCTTTAAAAAGGCCTCTTTGAGCGACCCGAACTGGCCCAGTTTTGGATGACCCGAACTGGCCCAGTTTTGGATTCTCGTTTAAGCAAGTAGGTGACAGTCTGCGCAGTCTCGTAAAACTGCCCATATCTCTCTACTCCGATATCTTATTGACAAATGGTTTAATGCGTTGGAATGTAGACTCATAGATCTTTAATTTTATGGGTGGAACACCCCATAACTCTAAGTATATTAGGAGAAAATTGTAGTTACATTTGACCCAAAGTTTCAGTAAAACTTATGAACGTAACTTGTGATGATTTTCATCAACTTTTGTTCCACCACTCGCTTGACTTCAAAACATAACACACGACTATCATACAAATAACATAACTCGTAACATAACCTCCTTATCATGTAAAACACCCTGGTCTCATCCCAAAAGTACATGTTATAATATTCCCAATTTGTCGGCTTTCGACGAAACATTATTTTCTTCAATTCCTTTAGCTTCTAAACCTTCCAACCCTCTTTGTACTTGTTGTTCATGATATTTAATATTTGTATCTTCCGAGGTAACATGATTAACTTTCTTTATATATTTTCAAAGATGATCTCATTTTTTAGTCCTACATTAGTTTGCTCACGACGCAGTTTTACGTACAAAAAAATATAGGGTATAACACCTATTAGGTCGTGGGATCGGGCGATCTCTTCTGGCGTTGTCTTTTCGATCCTTTCTTGACTCCGTTTGTACTGAGGTTAGCCGATGGGTTGGCCCGTTGAGGTCGTCCTCATCTGCACGGATTTCGACATAATAAGCATTGTGGATTTCATCCCAAGTGGTTGGGGGATACTTCATCAACCGACTTAACGGTTTTCTCGTTGCTCTTGAACCATCCCTGCTCAACCCGTTCTGAAAGCCTATGATTGACATCCATTCGGACACGTTTGGTAAAGTCATCCTTACTCAGTTGAACCGGGCGAGGAAGTCCCTCAATCCCCCTATTAGAGATTGTTTGACGGTAAATATGTCGTTCACTCTTGCCTCGACCTTTTTGGCTCAGACGTGGGTCGTTACAAACTTGTCGGCCATTTCTTCAAAGGTTTCAATAGAGTGTACTGGTAGTTGCGAATACCAGGTTAATGCTTCTCCAGTGAGGGTTTCGCCGAACTTTTTCAACAAAATAGAAGACATGTGTTCCTTGGTGAGGTCGTTGCCTTTTACGACAGTGACGTAATGAGTCACATGATCTTCGGGGTTGGTTGTGCCGTCATATATCCTGAGGTATGACGACATTTTAAAGGTTTTTAATATAACATGTGGGTTTGCGCCATCACTGTACGGTCGTTCGACGAACCGATCAACATCCCTCCTCGGCAACAGCTTGGGGGCGCCCGGTATTTTATCGACCATTTCCTGGTGTTCTTTCATTTGATCTCGGAGTGCCTTGTTCTCATTCTCCATTTCCTCCATCCTTTTCAAAATGGCTGCGAGGGCGTTGTCACTTGCACCATTAATGACATTGTGAGTAATACATGTCATTGGAGGAGGAGGGAGTTAGTTGCACTGCTCGTCTGCTAGTTGTATAGTGCAAGTCCTTGCGTTCTCTATAGTCGTGTCCCGAGCGAGCTTGTTGAGGACGCTGGTTAATGTGTCAATTAGCCACACTTCGAGGAGATTTTTTATAACTGGGGGCGTCTCCTCCCCCACTGATGTGAAACCTCCCTTACCAAGAGATTTTGTGATGCTGCAGTGAGGGGCGGGGACCCATCTTGCCTAGGGGAGGCACTGGGCGTTGCGCATTCGTCTACCATTTCACAGCTTTTGTTGATGACATTCATGAGGTTTGTTGGGAGGACACTTATTATTCCCGTCTTTTCTTCTCGGTTACGTGCCATGTTGGGATTTGTGCACACAAAGAAAGGAGATCTTGTTTTTTTTTTACGTTAGTGATCCGTGTTAGTTGTAGATCTAGAACAAACTAAAAGCTTAACTAAGAAATCCCCATAGACGGCGCCAAATTGTTTGACAAAAAAATATGACTCTTAGTTCAAATAATTATATTTATGTGATAATGGGTTAAACCTAGTTAATAATAATATTTCTAGATGTGACTTTCGAAAGTGTGATTAGCATCGAATAGATCTGGTAGGAAAGTGATAACAACATGCAATAACTGTTCCAAAAAATATGAGCAATAATGTAGCATTTAATATCAATGAATAACAATAAATGGCATTCGAGTAAACCAGATGAGTGATTCACCTAATAAATGATGAACTAGATGGTTGTTCCACCTGATAATGATGAGTGACGGACAAATCCTTGAATGTTAGAATTATTCTCGAATCTGATGGAAAAGTATGGAATAATATAGACAAGAATCTTGATGAAAAAGTCGTGTTTATATCTTAGTAAGAGAGAGAGAGAATCTTTTGTCAAAGGTTGTTCTTACAAAATGAATATCACATGCCTCATATCGTTGCCCTTTCCCCTATTTATATTAGACATTTTTCTAATAAACCCTAATAGTACAAGTGCAAAGAATATTCACTAGAATATTCTCTTACATATCGTATTTTGAAAACCAACCGTTACAACTTCACCATCGATGCTCGACTTCGATCATTATCAACACCTCTACCATGGCTCTCGTTGACTCTTTGGCTATATGTCTTGGCTGCTTCCTGCTCCACCTCGACTAACGACGATTCGAGGACTCTTTCTTTAGTGTTATCTTATCTTAAATATTCTATTGCATATTTTGACCCATACCACTCCAAGACTCTTTACTCCAAGGATAACTTTGGGAAAAAATTTAATTCTTTCTTGATATCTAAAAGAATTAAATATTGTGGACTATAAAAAAAAAGGCCAAAAAATAATTAAAATGGACATGACGAAGTAATAACTTGTTCCATTTCTGGTTTCCTAAAGTGTCTTCTTTTCACATTTTTCCTTTTAGTTTGGGATTAGAACTAATATTAAAAACTTCATATGGAGAAAAGCCAAACTTCAAACAAAGTTCAAGGGCAAAAAAGTTAACCATGGCAAACAGTTCCTAGTAAATTTCCTCAAAATCACCTCCTTTATAGTATGACTTTTTTCCAATTCAAGGTGCATGTGATAAATTTTATTCTTTATCAAAGTATCATTTATTTTCAACTATTATGTTGATATTATTTCTAATAATAATAATAATAATAATAATAATATGTGTTGAGGTAGTTAGTACCCTTTCATCCTGAATCAAAGGTCTCGTTGGAGTCGCTTTTGTATGGAACATTTTAATATCAAAATGAGATTTTTCAACACGAATGTAAATTAGTCGGAATCCAAAATTGTATCAAACAACCGAAAGAATCTAAAAGAAAAGAAGGTATCTATTTATTTAGTGCCTTAAAAGTGAGATTTTTCAGTACAAATGTGGCTTACTCGGGCACCAAATTAGTCTGATAATTAACAGAAGAGAAACCAAAAGGGAAAAAAAAGTGTCTATTTGTATAATGCCCTTAAAGTAAGACTTCCTTAGACAGATCTTACAGATGCTGTTGAGAATCATCATTAACCAATCATGTATCAGACACACCATCCCTTGAAGTAAATAAATGGCGCAAAGAATCTGAATTAATCGAGGTCCAAAGCATATTGTATAATAGGGGTGTTCGTCAATAAGTACAATATGGTATTTAGACATTTCGGTTCGGTATTATTCGAATTTTTAAAATATTATACCCATACCGTACCTAATTATATCCAATATGGTTTGATTTTTCTCCTTTCGGTTTCGGTTTGTTCGGTACGGTAACTTCGGTTTGTTCGTTTTCAATATTAACTAGTGCATACCCATAAAATAGTAATATTTTAATTAAAATACTCACAAATATAAAAATAAAAACGTTCTAAGCTCGCATGACTATTGACAAGATTTTATCCAAAACCAGCAAATATCAACCCATAGAGAGAAAAAAAGTACATAAAGGAATAAATTTTATTATTAAAAATATCTTGTTACTTGTTTAGAGCTAATTACTGAAGTTAGAGAATACAACACAGACTAATCCAAAATATGCAATTCAATACACGAGAAGGAAGAACCACCCAAAAATCGTAAAGTATTACGTTAAGGTGCTTGGCATCCTAGAGAATAGACAAAATCTGCAACCTACCTTGTTCCTTCATTTTTCTAAAGAAGTATATGTGCTCTACTGCGAGCCTCAACATGCATATCAAAGAAAACTATTATGTTATAATCAATAATATGTGTATTTTGTAACTTATTGTATATTTCGATACGGTGTCAGTATTATTTTTCTAAATACCAAATATCATACCTAATATCCATTTTTTTAAAAACGTAAACCAAATATCATATCAAATACCAAAAATTTTGATTTCGGTACCATAATTCGATATTTACCCATGCACATGAGTATTGTATAATGCAATTATTGTAAATATCTCACTTACTATATGTATGACAAATAAAACGGTCTAATAAAAATCATAATACCCAAAGTACCCACCGATCAAATCTTGTAATACCAAACATATCCCAAAAGGGTTTTTTCTTCTTCTCTCTTTTCACAAACGCCTCTCTTTCCCTTCCCCACTCCTCTTCCTCAGTAGAGAGAGGAACAAAACCAATCTCTCTCTCTCTCTCTCTCTAAAAAATTCACTTTCTCTCTCCCCAAATCTAATCTTTATATCTCTCTATCTTCATTTAGATAGATAGATACACATACATCTGTATCTATCACTATTTGTCGATTCGTTTTCTTTCAGATTTGCTAGTTTTTGTTTTTGTGTGTTCGAATTAATCGGACGGTGGAGAATTGAGGTATGCAGGCTGATCAGACGGTGATAAGTTTGAGACCAGGTGGCGGTGGTGGTAACAGAAGCAGAGTGCTTGTGGGCTCTCGCTTTGAAACCTCATCTATTACTAATTCTGATCTTCTTCGACCACATGTTGGTTCTTTCAAGGTTGAATCTTTTTTCTATTTTTCAGATCTATGGATCTTTTTGCTTTGTGGGTTTGCTTTTTCTTGGTTTTACTTAGCTGTTTTTATTTGTTTTTTGATGTGTTGATTTGCCTTTTATTTTTATTTTGTTAGGAAAATCTTGTCTTTTTCAATGAAGCTTGTGATTTTGCTTTGTGGGTCTGCTTTTTCTATGGTTTCTTTAGCTTTTTAATTTGCTTATTGAATGTGATTTACCTTTTATTGTTGTTTGGCTATTTCCCATGTAAAAAATCAAATCTTTTCCTATTTAGCTTGTGATTTTAAGAGAAATTATTGAGTGTTGGAATGAAATGAGCCTGAATATTGTGGAATAAATACTGTAGATTCATATATCCGACCCCAACTAGTTTAGGATTGAAGCATAGTTGATTGATTGATTGAAATTAGTTTTTTTTTTCACTATGGATGTGCTTTTTCTTAGTATTTTATATTAACTTTTTTGTTTGTTTGTTCAATGTGGTTACTTACCTTTTTTTGCTATTTTGTTATTTCCCTAGTGAAACAACAACAACATCAACCCATTATAATCCCACTAGTATGTTAGTGTGTACGTAGACCTTACCCCTACCCTGGGTAGAGAGGCTGTTTCCGATTGATCCCCGACTTACTCCCTCCAAGAACTCTCCACCTTGCTCTTGGGTGACTCGAACTCACAACCTCTTGGTTGGAAATGGAGGATGCTCACAACTAGAGCAGCTCTTGGGTGACTCGAACTCACAACCTCTTGGTTGGATGTGGAGGGTGCTCACCACTAGATCAACCCACTCTTGTCTATTTTCCTGGTGAAAAATGTAATCTTTTACTATGTAGCTTGTGATTTTGCTTCAACCCCTAATTATTGAGCGTTGGAATGAAATGGGCCTAAACAGCCTCTCAAAACCCTCATTAGGTAGAGGTAAGGTATGTGTACACTTTACCCTCTCCAGACCTTGCTTGTGGGATTTCACTGACCTTGTTGTTGTTGGAATGAAATGGGCCTGAATAGGGTGGACAAAGTATGGAGGATTCATATAGCCATCCCCAATTAGTTCAGGATTGAAGCATAGTTGAGCAATTTGTTGATTGATATTAGGATGTCTTTTTTACTTTTGGGTATGTTTTTTCTTGATATTTTCTACCTTTTTTATTTTCTTACTGAATGTGTTTTATTGCTGTTATGTTATTTCCCATGTGAATTTTTTTTATCTTTTCCTACGTAGCCTGTGATTCTGCATTAGATAGAGAACCCTTAATTTGTTTGAGTAGACAAATTATTGAGTGTTGGAATGAAATGTGCCTGAACATTGTGGAATAGAAACTTGGGGGATGTGTGTGTGTCATATAGTTGACCCCAGCTAGCTCAGGATTGAGGCATATTTGATTGATTGATTGGGAATGAGAATTATGTATGCATAGCTTTGTTTGCAAAATACAGTCTTTCTTGACAATATTGGTGATATCTGTTGTTTGCTTCCTGTTGAATGCTTTCCCTTAGGTTTGAACTTGAATACATGATGTGACGTATTTCTATATCTCTGATGCATTATCCAATTATATCTGTAAAACTACTTTCTTTTTTTAATGAAAAAACTGAATCATTCTATGTCTTTACGTTATATAAAATTTGTGTGGCATTTTATGCAAGAATCTATGTGTTTGTCGAGTCTATAAGTAAAGTTGCGCATGTTAGTATTGGTACACATGTTGGTGAATTGGATGGTTTTTTAATGAAGTCTGCGTTTTGTGTCGATTAAAGTCTATAAGCAAAAATGAGAATACTTTGAGTGAGAAAGATGACCTTATAGTTATAGCTACAATAGAAGTGTGTGTGTGCGTTCAATTTTACATTCTTTTTAACGTCCTGATTCTTGGCAGCTCACTTTAGTTGTGTATCTGCTGTAAATGTGGACGGAAAGTCATTAGTAGGCTTTAGGTGGGCACTTAAGAGTTATCAGGCTGCTCATAAAGAACCCTACTAACACTGGAAATTTTATTAGCTATTAGCTTTTGCATTGTTAGATGGGAGTATATGGTGATGGTAGAAAGTTTGAAACATTAAGAGAACTGAGTGTTGGAATGAAATGGGCCTGAATAGAGTGGAGTAAATAAAAGGGATTCATATATCTGATTCCAACTAGTTTAGGATTGAAGCATAGTTGATTTATTGATTGAATGAAATTAGGAATTATGTTTGCTTTGTATTGGTACACAAGTTGGTGAATTGGGTGGTTTTCTGATAAAAACAGTGGTTTGTGCTGATCAAAGTCTAAGCAAAACACAGATGCTTTTAATGGTAGACATGCTGGTTGTCTGGGTTGTCTTCTGATAAAGATATCTGGACTGAATTGAAGACTTAGATTTCCTGGACTCGTGTTAGCCTAGTGCTTGACGGAATACATGTAGTATGAACGTGAAAGGTAAGTACATAGTTATAGGTGCGATGGCAGAGTTTTGCGTGCATAATATTTCAATTATACATTCTTGTTAACGTCCGAATTCTTAGCAGCTAACTTTAGTTGTGTATCTGCTGTAAATATGGACGGAGTATCATTAGTAGGCTTTAGGTGGGCACTTAAGAATTATCAGGCCGCCCATAAAGAACCTTACTAACATTGAAAGTCTTATTAGCTATTGGCCATGCAAAAGCTATTCATGCTGTTCATAGGTGCTATTTCACCATTGAGGTTCATCACTTTATATCATGCTCTTCTTTGGAATGTGAATTCATACAGTGGTAGAAAGTTTGAAACATTAAGAGAACTGAAGACTAAGCAAAGTGGGCCCTTTTGTCTGTTGAATAGTGTTGGTAGTTCAAAATGCTTTATTTTTTTTTTTTGCTTGAAATTTATTTTAAGACATTCCTATTCTCAGGGTTCTGTTTGTCCTAACTCATCTTTATCATTGTAGACTGGAGATCGTTTTGAGAGCCATGAACGCGTTCGGTATACTCGAGATCAGCTCCTGCAACTGAGGGAGGTAATATCTATATTTGAAAAATGTTTAATGATGGTGTTTATTGGTCATTAGTTTTCTGTAAATAGATATGAAAAAAACAAACTGGCTTTTTCTACTAATATATGTATCGATTTTGATGCAATGACTGTTATCAAGAATTGAGTCTTTTTCCATCTTTTAGATCCTCTCCCGTTTCCAGCTTCCCAAAAAGAAAAGAAATAAAGGAAGATATCATGGTGGATATATCATGATTTATATGCTTGTCCTTGATTGTGGTAATAATTGTCTTCTAGGTGGTTACCCAACAGTTACCTGAGGTTATTCAACAAATCAAACAAGAAGTTGAAGCCGAACTGTTTGGTGAAGATGCCTCTCGAGGTCGTGTGGATAGCAATGTGAGTTTCTGCTGGACTTGATATTAGACTCAATATAAAAAAAGTTCTATTTTCCCTCTTTTGATTATTATGCAGGAATTTCTTCCTTCCTCACCGCAAAAAAAGGGGGAAAAGGAATATTTGGTGCTTATAGTGATTTTGCAAGCTAAAGAACAGCTCCGATTCATTATATTTCTCTAGCACTTGTGTATTTTCTATTTCACTTTCTTGCGGTGTTCACTTTCTGTTGCCTGATTGTCCAATGTAATTTATCACTCCGTAGGTGCAGGTTCAGTCTCAGGGTCGTTATTCCGAACCAGACAATCGTGACTGGCGTAATAGGTCAACACAATCTGCCCCCATAGAAGAAAGGCCATGGGAAGCACTTCGAGAAAACAGGGAATTTGGTGGCCGATTTGACTCTAGACAGCAAGAAGCAAGCCAGTATAATCGGCAAGAGCAGCTCAGCTCACAGTTTGGAAGAGCTCAAATATCTGCCAATCAAGGGGTAATTCATTTCCTCACGATAGGTTTTCTGAAATTGCGCATATTGGAGAATGCTATTACTGGTTTAAAGAACTTCTGTTTATGTATTCCTGCTTTCGCTGCCAAAGGCAAGTTCAGTTTTCCGTGCTTCCTAAAAGCCTTCGGCAGTGAAAGAAAAGACATCCTAATGAAGAATAATATATTCCCTCCGTCCCAATTTATGTGTCACTCTTTCCTTTGTAGTCAATCGCAAAAAGAATGTCATATTTACTTATTTTGAAATAATTTATCTTTAGAATTCCTACTTTACCCATAATGAATCGACACAAATATCTATGGTTCATTTTAGACCGCAAGTTTCAAAAGACTTCCTTTTTTATTAAATTCCGTACCGAGTCAAACACCGCCACTTAAATTGGGACAGAGAGAGTACTTGATTATCACATCCCTTGCTCATGTTTGGCTGGGAACTTCCTTATTGAACATGGACTGCTTTGCACTTTGTTACATGTAATAAATAGGTGTACTAGTACATAGTTGTATTTTCTCATTGACATAATTGGAACATCAATTAGAATTAACCTAAGAGATACTGTATCTCTTTTTCCCTTACATAATGTCTTTCTCTCTGCTGTTTTGGTTGTTAAGCTTATTCCTTGCAATTGTTTCTTCAATGGTCTTTTCAAAGTTCAAAACAACACGACTTCGCCTGATGGTGAACTATCTATTTACATCTGATCTCTGAAATCCTTCATTTGGTTTTGCACCAGGGAGGTCCTGCTCCTACACTGATCAAAGCGGATGTGCCATGGTCAGTCCGAAGGGGCACACTTTCTGACAAAGATCGTGTGTTGAAAACAGTCAAGGGGTAATCTTTCTTGAAGCTCTTACTAATGCTCTTAACAATGTTCCATGTTGTAATTTGTCTCTATTTTTCTGCCTCATCTTTTTTGAGAATGGTAACAATTTTCATATAACAGGGCACTAAGGTTGTGCCAAAGCCAAATTTACAGGAGAGGAAGTGGAAAGAAAGGAGGAAAAAAACATATATCCTATACAACTTACAAGGATTCTAAAATCTCTAGGATAGATTCAGTATTGACTGTAAATTCCTCTTTACACCAAAAATAAAATTACAAAAGGGCATTCATCTTGATCTTCTGAATTGGGCTGCCTGTACCCTCAAAACATCTTAGATTTCTTTCTGTCCAGATAGTCCACCAAATGCATGGTTGTATCATCTTCCATCTGCTTTTCTGTCTGGGAAGACCACCTCCTGTGTTCCAGCATTTAAGCAAATCCAAGGAGCTTTTTGGCATTGCCCAGGAGAGACCCCTCATACACAAAAAAATATTCCAGATTTGTGAGGTAACCTCACAATGTAAAAATAGATGGCAGTTGGTCTCAGCCTTCCTGCCACATAGATGGCATCTAGAACACAAAGGAAAGCCTCTCTTCATCAGATTTTCTTCAGTTAAACAAGCCTCTTTTATCAATAACCACGTGAAACATGCCACTTTGTATGGGATTTTGACTTTCCATGTGTTTCCATGGCCACAGTTCTAGCTGAATGGGAGCTTTGTTGAGAGTCCCATAGGTAGCTTTGACTGTGAAGATTCCATGACTGTTGCCCTGCCTCCATAATCTGACTTCCCTTTGTTCTGTGCCCTTGAACTGTCCAAGCACCTCATAGAAATTAATAATTCTCATAATTTCCCAATCATTAAAAAATCTTCTAAAAGTTCGGTTCCATCCTTGATGAGTCCAAACTTCTCCAATTTTACATCCATGTTGTTGACTTAGGATATAAATATCTGGAAAAAGAATCTTTAAAGCTCCCTGACCCAACCAATTATCCTCCCAAAATAAGATCTTCATACCATTTCCGCCCCATCTTGACAGTAGGGAAACTGTGTTTTGCTCTTCTTTTTGACCTTTTCTCAGATATCATTGCCACTTAGACCACATTATCAAATGTGTATAAACCGTCACTATCGATAACTACTTTTATTTAATAAAATAAGGTTGGATATTACTTACCCGAAAAAAAGGTTGCGATATTGCTTCGGTCGTAATGTTAGTATTCATAACGTTCTTGGTTTCAGATGTTGATCATAGTATTGTGAATTCTGTTAACAACATACCCATTATATTCCCATATTTGGGGTTTGGGGAGGGTAGTGTGTACGCATACCTTACCCCCCCTACCTAGTGACGGTAGAGGTTGTTTTCATTAGACTCTCGGCTCAGAAAAGTAGGGAGGAGAAGGAGAAGGAGAAAGAGAAGAAGAAGCAGAGGGAGAGAAAGAAGAAGAAAAAGAAAGAAAGATAGGGTAGAAACGGGGGGCGGGCAATAACTGAAACAAACCAAACAACATGATGTAAAATAAATCTGAGAGATAGGAAAGTACATGCGTGCTACTAGTACTACTGGTAAGAAAGGGGAAAATTCTCAACTATCTGCTAACCTTCTACCCTAATTCTCAACCTCTACACCCTCCTATCTAGGGTCATGTCCTCAGTGATCTGAGGCCGAGGCCGCACCATGTCCTGCCTAATCACTTCTCCCCAGTATTTCTTAGGTCTGCCTCGACCTCTTCTCAGTATTGCGAATTCTGTTAAAGGTAAATTTTAGAATATGATTTTTGTGTTCACGATTTGGTGTAACTATTATATTAATCTTGCAGAATACTCAACAAGTTGACCCCGGAGAAATTTGATCTTCTCAAAGGTCAATTAATAGCTTCAGGGATAACAAGTGCCGACATTCTAAAGGTCGTCCTAGCTCTCAGATACATATGCTTCTCTCTATTGTCTCATTTTCTCTCGAATGTCTTGGATAACTGATGTGTATTCTCTTCTCTATATTCCAGGGTGTGATCTCCTTGATATTTGACAAGGCTGTATTGGAACCCACATTTTGCCCTATGTATGCTCAGCTTTGTTCTGATCTCAATGAGAAACTTCCTCCATTTCCTTCTGATGAACCTGGTGGAAAACAAATCACATTTAAGCGAGTTCTTCTGAATAATTGCCAAGAGGCATTTGAAGGTGCTGACCAACTGAGGGAAGAAGTGAGACAAATGAATGCTCCGGAGCAGGAGTCAGAACGCAAAGACAAGGAAAGGTTGGTCAAATTGCGCACTCTTGGAAATATTCGTCTTATTGGGGAGCTTTTGAAGCAAAAGATGGTTCCTGAAAAGATTGTTCATCACATTGTTCAGGTTGTTGATTGCTTTCTATCATAGCTTATTCTTCTTGCTCCTTTCTCTCTTGCATGTCTTCAACGTATCAGTTATGTGGGAAATTGTCTTCCTGATCTCTTATTAACAGGAACTATTAGGACAAGATCCCAAAAGCTGCCCAGAAGAGGAGAACGTTGAAGCGATATGTCAGTTCTTCAACACCATCGGTAAGCAGCTTGATGAGAAGCAAATATCAAGGCACATCAATGATAGTTATTTTAACCGTTTGAAGGAACTATCAACAAACCCTCAGCTGGCATCACGACTGAGGTTTATGGTGCGTGATGTGCTGGATTTACGTGCCAATAACTGGGTCCCTAGGCGAGAAGAGGTGAAAGCCAAAACCATCAATGAGATTCACTCAGAAGCAGAAAAGTCGATGGGGTTGCGTCCTGGTGCTACAGCAAGCATTAGAAATGCTCGTGGCATTCCTCCAGGTGCTCAAGGGAATTTGGGCGCTGGCGGCTTTCGACCCGGCACTGGTGGTATGATGCCAGGAATGCCAGGTGTAAGGAAGATGCCCGGGATGCCAGGAATGGATAACGACAACTGGGAGGTTCAAAGGTCACGGTCGATGCCAAGAGCTGTTCAGCCACCATTGATCGGTAAATCGCCCTCCTTGAACACAAGACAGCTGCCTCAGGGTAGTGGTGGTGTCATTAGTGGCCGGAGTAGCGCCCTCTTGCAAGGCAGTGGTGGACCTCCCCTTTGGCCATCGGGCTATGTCTCCGCGATGGAGCCTGTATCGCAAGTTCCTGGACCAATTAGGCCATCTCCTACTGTTACTATTTCCCCTGTTGCCGAGAAACCTCAGGCTGCAGTTGCAAGGTCAAATCCTGAAGATCTGAAGAGAAAGACAGTTTCTCTTTTAGAGGAATATTTTAATGTTAGGCTTTTGGATGAAGCATTGCAGTGCATTGAGGAACTCAAATCCCCTGGCTACTATCCCGAGGTTGTCAAAGAAACCATATCGCTTGGACTGGACAAAAGCCCGCCACGTGTCGAACCAGTTACACAACTTCTTGAATACTTGTTTGCTAAGAAGGTTTTTACTGCTATGGACTTGGCCACTGGATGCGTGAACTTTGCTTCTCTGTTGGATGATCTTGCAATGGATTTACCAAAAGCACCAGCAAATTTCGGGGAGATAGTTGCAAAGCTAGTTTTGACAGGGGCGATAGACTTCAAGTTGGTGCATGAGATCCTGAAGAAGGTAACAGATGATCTATACCAGAAGGACTTGTTTGTAGCCATCACCAGAGTTATTACCTCTAGCCCTAAGGGTCAAGGAGTATTAGATTCACAGGCACCTGATATTGAAGTCTGCAAAAATCTGCTCCAGTAAAGCTCAACTCTTTGCTTGGAGGAGTGATGTAACCGCGCAGATGGAATATGCTCAAACTCACTTTTCCTCGCAATGGCCTTTCCGTTTATGCCAGTGAAGTAGAGCAACTATATTGCAGTTTTCATCACTGTAACGATGAAGAACAGGTGATTTTTAAGTGAGTTGTATACTTTTCCAAGGTGTGTTCATTAGTCGACAAAAGACAGTTTTGCAACATGGTAAATTATATGCCATATTTGCGTGAGGCGATGGGGCTACTTTAACGGGCCCAGCTGTTTTGTATTCCATTAGTTTCTTATTTATTTTCCCCCCTGGACTTGTTAAATTAAGTTTTGTCAAAAACTTGTGAGTTCATAAATGCAACTGTTCCAATATTTACACCATTCTGAGGTAGAAGTTGAAAACAGAAGTTTGTCTCATTTGATAGGTTTATTTGCAATTTGGTGGTATTTGGATCTGCAGATTTCTTCTCTGTTATATTGCTTTTGTATTTTTTCTCTGATGGTAGCTTGTTAATAATGTATTGTACATCAAATCAGTGTTTTAAAGTGATTCCTAGTTAACAAATTTTCTAACATGTTTTGCTTTGCTTTGTTGCCATATTGATAGTATCCTCTTTCTAGTTGTCTTTGGAATGAGACTTTACATTATTGTCTGGTTATAAGTTCTGAGTTTCAGCTGTTGCAAAATGGACGTAATTAAGGAATTAGTACTTGATGTTAAAGTATTCCAATATGCTAATCGAGCTCATGGTAAGAGCGCAACGTGTGATGAGTGTGACATGCGTGTGATGAGCTTGACGCATGTCACGATTTTGAACTCTTTAAAGGACCAAAACATGATATTTAAGAGGAAAAGAGTAGGGGATTGGCTCATTATTCATCAGGTTTTTGTGCTATGCGTTAATTAGCCCTTCGAAATTTCTTGGTTATCCAAAAAAAAGAAAAAAAACACAAGATGCGCATTTTATTATTGACGAATAGTTTGTGTAATACGTTGAAGAACTTGTCTTAAGCTTTTGGTTAAGGCTGCGAAATTAATTAGAAGTTAGAGCTCTAGAATTTCTAACCCTTTTTAACAACGAATATCTTGAACTTAGATTTTTGCCAAGGAGGTTCCGAGTTCATGCAGATTGCATGGACTATATATAGCACACAAAAATTCGGATATCATCCTGAATTCCTGTTTTATGATCCTAAAATGCCAAAAAATGTGGAACAAGGATTGCGAAGCGATAAGTATTGTTCATTAGGCCGTTTATGATGGCCCGTAAAATTTTAGGCGATTCAGAGTCGGTCACTCGAGTTCATGCAGATGGCGTGGACTATAATAGCACACGAAAAATCGGAAATCGTCCTTAATTCATGTTTTATGGCCTTAAAACACCATAAAACGAGGAACAGTCATGGCAAAGCAATGACGATTCTTCATTAGGCCGTTTCTGATGGGCCAATAAAATTTTAGGGGATTCGGAGCCGGTCGCTCGAGTTCATGCAGATGACGTGAACTATAGCATACGAAAAATTGGAAATCATGTTGCATTCCTGTTTCATGGCCCTAGAACGCCAGAAAATGAGGAACGTTCATGGCGAAGCCATGACTATTGTTCATTAGGTCATTTCTGATGGCCCCACAAAATTTTAGGCGATTCGGAGCCGGTCACTCGAGTTCATGCAGATGCCGTGGACTATAGCATACGAAAAATCGAAAATCGTCCTTAATTCCTGTTTTATGACCCTAAAATGTTATAAAATAAGGAACAGTCATGGCGAATCAATGACTATTGTTCATTAGGTCGTTTCTGATGGGCCCGTAAAATTTTAAGCGATTTAGAGCCCGTTGCCCGAGTTCAAGCAAATGGTGTGGACTATAGCACACGAAAATCTAGGAAACGGGTAACCGTTCGTCGTTTTTGGCATTTTAGGACATAAAGCTGGAATTCTGCTCGATTTTCATATTTTTGTGTGCTATAACCCTCGCCATCTACATGCATCCGGGCGACCGGACCCGAATCGCCTAAAATTTTGCCGGCCCATAAAAAACGACCTAAGGAACAATAGACATTGCTTCGCCATGATCGTTTTTCGTTTTTTGGCGTTTTAGGGCCATGAAACTGTAATTCCGCATGATTCCAAGATTTTCCAGTGCTATAGTCACGCCATTTGCATGCACCCCGGCGACCGGACCCGAATCACCTAAAGTTTCGCAGGCCCACCAAAAACGAATTAAGAAACAATAAGCATCGCTTCGCCATGACCATTCCTCATTTTTTGGTATTTTTGCGCCATAAAACTAGAATTCTGCCCAATTCCATAATTTTTGTGTGCTATAACCCACGCCATCTGCGTGCACCGGGGCGGCAGGATGCGAATCGCCTACAATTTTGTCGGCCCATAAAAAACGACCTAAGGAACAACAGACATCATTTTGCCATGGCCGTTCCTCGTTTTTGGCATTTTAGGGCCATAAAATAGGAGTTTCGCTAGATTCTTAGATTTTCGTATGCTATACACCACGCCATCGACATGCATCTGAGCGACCGGACCCGAATCGCCTAAAAGTTTGCCTGCCCATAAAAAACAACCTAAGGAACAATAGTCATCGCTTCACCAGGATCGTTCCTCTTTTTTTTTTTTTTTTTGTGTGTGTTTTAGGGCCATAAAACTAGAATTTCGTTCAATTCCTAAATTTTCGTGTGCTATACACGCCATTTGCATGCATCCGGGCGATCGGACCCGAATCGTCTAAAATTTTAGCTGTCCATAAAAAGCGACCTAAGGAACAATATCCATGGCTTCGCGATGACTATTCCTTGTTTTTTGTCGTATTAGGGCCATAAAACTGGAATTCCACCCAATTCTCATATTTTTATGTGTTATTTCCCGCACCATCTGCATGCATCCGGACGACCATACCTGAATCGCCTAAAATTTTACCGGCCCATAAAAAAAGACCTGAGGAACAATAGCCCTCGCTTCGCCATGACCAATCTTCAATTTTTGGCGTTTTAGGGCCATAAAACTAGAGTTCTGCCCGATTATTAAATTTTTATATGCTATAGCTCACACCATCTACATGCATCCGGGCGACCGGACCCGAATCACCCAAAATTTTGTCGGCCATGAAAAATGACCTAAGAAACAATAGCCATCGTTTCGCGATGACCGTTCCTCATTTTTTGGCCTTTAGGGCCATAAAATTGGAATTCCGCCCGATTCCCAAATTTTTGTATGCTATAGCCCACTCCATCGCATGCATCCGGGCGACCGGATTTGAAGTGCTTAGAATTTTGCCGGCCCATAAAAAATGACCAAAGTAACAATCGTCATTGCTTCGCCATGACCGTTCCTCATTTTTTGGCATTTTAGGACCATAAAATAGGAATTCCGCCCGATTCTCACGTTTTCGTATGTTATAGCCCACGCCATCTGCATGCATCTGGGCGACCGGAACTGAATCGCCTAAAGTTTTACTGGCCCATTAAAAATGACCTAAGGGATAATAGCCACCGCTTCTCCATGACCGTTCCTCGTTGTTTGGCGTTTAGGGCCCTAAAATTAGAATTCCGCCTAATTCCTAAATTTTCGTATGTTATAGTCCTCGCCATCTCATGCATTCGGGCGACCGGACCCGAATCGCCTAAAATTTTGTCGGTCTATCAAAATGACCTAAGGAACAATAACCATTTTTTCGTCGTGAACGTTACTCGATTTTTGGCGTTTTAGGGACATAAAACTGAATTCCGCCCGATTCCCAGAGTTTCGTGTACTATAGTCCAGGCCATCTGCATTCATTCGAGCGACCGGACTTGAATCGCCTAAAATTTTCGTGTGCTATAGTCCACGTCATTTGCATGCATCTAGTCGACCGGACCCATATCGCCTAAAATTTTATCGGCCCATAAAAAACTACCTAAGGAACAGTTTCGCCATGACCGTTCCTCATTTTTTGGCATTTCAGGACCATAAACTAGAATTCCACCCAATTTTTAGATTTTCGTGTTCTATTGCCCACGCCATCTGTATGCATCCGGGTGACCTGACCTGAATCACCTAAAATTTTGCCATCTCATAAAAAATGACCTAACGGACAATAGCCACTGCTTCGCCATGACTGTTCCTCATTTTGTTTTATTGTTCTAGAGCCATAAAACTGGAATTCCATCCGATTTTCAGATTTTCGTGTGCTATACCCAGAAGTACACTAAGAAAGAATGGAACCACTGGAGAGTCATCTGCAATTCACACTTGGGCAAAGACGATTGACATTGGAAGCGGAACACGAACCTATTTCCTAGCCCACGTCATCTGCATGCATCCGGGCGACCGGACCCGAATCGCCTAAAATTTTGCCGGCCATAAAAAATGACCTAAGGGACAATAACCACTACTTCGCCATGATCGTTCCTCAATTTTTGCCGTTTTAGGGCCATAAAATTAGAATTTTTCCTGATTCCCAGATTTTCGTGTGCTATAGCCCACGCTATCTACATGCATCTGGACGACTGGAGCCAAATCGCCAAAAAATTTATCGGCCCATAAAAATCGACCTAAGGAAAATAGCCATCGCTTTGCCATGACCATTCCTCATTATTTGATGTTTTAGGGCCATAAAACTAAAATTCTGCCTGATTCCCAAATTTTCGTGTGCTATAGCCCATGCTATCTGCATGCATCCATGCGACCAGACCCGTATCGCCTAAAATTTTGCCCGGCCATCAAAAATGACCTAAGAAATAAAAGCCTTCGGTTTGCCATGACCATTCCTTGTTTTGGCATTTTAGGGCCATAAAACTAGGATTCTACCAGATTCCCAAATTTTCCTATGCTATAGCTCACATCATCTGCATGCATCCGGGCGAACGAACCTGAATCGCTGAAATTTTGCCGGCCCATCAAAAATGACCTAAGGAACAATAGCCATCGCTTCGCCATGACCGTTCCTCGTTCTTTGGCGTTTAGGGCCATAAAATAGGAATTTCGTCATATTTCTAGATTTTCGTGTGCTATAGCCCACACCATCTTCATGCATCCAGACGACCGGATTCGAATCCCCTAAAATTTTACTGACCCATAAATAATGACCTAAGAAACAATTGTCATCATTTTGCCATGACCGTTCCTCTATTTTTGGCATTTAGGGCCATAAAACTGACCCGATGCCCAGATTTTCGTATGCTATAGTCCAAGCCATTTGCATGCATACAGGCGACTTAACCCGAATTGCCTAAATTTTGTCGGCACATCAAAAACGACCTAAGGAACAATAGTCACCGCTTCGCCATGACCGTTCCTCATTTTTAGCATCTTAGGGCCATAAAAATATAATTCCGCCCTATTCCCAGATTTTCGAGTGCTATAGCCCAAGCCATCTACATGCATCTAGGCGACTTGACCCGAATCGCCTAAAATTTTGTCGGCCCATAAAAAATGACCTTAGGAACAATAGCCACCGCTTGGCCATGGTTGTTCCTCGTTTTTGGCATCTTAGGGCCATAAAAATAGAATTACGCCCAATTCCTAGATTTTCGGGTGTTATAGCCCATGCTATCTACATGCATCTAGACGACCGGATCCGAAACGCTTAAAAAATTTTCGGCCCATAAAAAATGACCTAAGGAACAATAGCCAACACGTCGCCATGGCAGTTCCTGATTTTTTGGCGTTTTAGGGTCATAATACTAGAATTTCGGTCGATTCGCAGATTTTCGTGTGCTATAGCCAATGTCATCTGCATGCATCCAGGCGATCGGACCCGAATCGTCTAAAATTTTATCGGCCCATAAAAAATGACCTAAGGAATAATAGCGATCACTTCACCATGACAGTTCCTTGTTTTGTGGCATTTTAGGGCCATAAAATTGGAATCAACCCGATTCCTAGATTTCGAGTGCTATAGCCTATGCCATATGCATGTATACGGGCGACCGGACCCGAATCGCCAATAATTTTGCCGTCCCATAAAAAATGACCTAAGAAACAATAGCCATCGCTTCGCCATGACCTTTCCTCGGTTTATTAATGTTTTAGGGCCGTAAAACTGGAATTCCGATCGATTCCTATATTTTTGTGTGCTATAACCCACACGATCTGTATGCATCCGGGCGATCGGATCTGAACCGCCTAAAATTTTGTCATACCATCAAAAATGACCTAAGGAACAATAGCCATCGTCTCGCCATACGTTCCTTATTTTTTGGCATTTTAGATCCATAAACCTGGAATTCCGCCAATCAGATTTTCATGTGCTATAATCCATGCCATCTATATGCATCCGGGCGACCGGACCTGAATCACCTAAAATTTTACCAAACCATCAAAAACGACCTAAGGAACAATAGTCATCGCTTCGCCCTAAATGTTCCTCATTTTTTGGCGTTTTAGAGCCATAAAACTGAAATTTCGCCTGATTCTCAAATTTTCATGACCTATGCCATCTGCTATAGCCCATGCCTAATTTTTTGGCATTTTAGGGCCATAAAACTGAAATTTCGCCCGATTCTCATATTTTCATGTGTTATAACCCACACCATCTACATGCATCCGGGCGACCAAACCCGAATCGCCTAAAAATAATTTGGCCTATAAAAAATGACCTATGGAACAATAACCATCAGTTCGCCATGATCGTTCTTCGATTTTGACGTTTTAGGGTCATAAAACTAGAATTCCTCTCGAATCCCAGATTTTCGTGTAGTATAACCCACGCCATCTGCATGCATCCGAGTGACCGGACGAGAATCATCTAAAAAAAATTCGGCCCATCAAAAATGACATAATGAACAATAGCCATCGCTTTGCCATGACCATTCCTCATTTTTTTGGTATTTTAGGGCCATAAAACAAGAATTCTGCCTGATTCCTAATTTTTCGTGTGCTATAGCCCACGCCATCTCCATGCATCTGGGCGACCGGACTCGGATTGCCTAAAATTTTTCCAACTCTTAAAAAACGAACTAAAGAACAATAGCCATTGCTACTCCATGACCATTCCTCGTTCTTTTGGTGTTTTAGGGCCAAAAAACTTGAATTTCACGTGATTCCGAGATTTTCGTGTGCTATAGCCTACGCTATTTGCATGCATCCGGGCGACAGGACCTGAATCGCCTAAAATTTTGCTGACCCGTCAAAAATGACCTAAGGAACAATAGTCATCGCTTCCCCATGATCGTTTCTCGTTTTTGGCGTTTTAGGGCCATAAAACTGGAATTCTACCTGATTCCCAGATTTTCGTGTGATATAGCTCAGACCATCTGCATGCATCTGGGCGACCAGACCCAAATTGTAGCAACCCCTTTGGGAGGGTGCTACTACAAAAAAAAGTTAATTTACTACTTACAATGTTCAAAAAATATTAATCTAAAAATACATTCATATTAATTTAGTAGCGGAAATAGGCTCATGTGATAAAGAGGCAAAGTGCAATATTTTTGTTTTATAAAATACACTTCGTAAAATTTCTTAAATGAAATACAATGTCAAAGTATCAAAATAATGTGATTCAATAGCCATCGCTTCACCATGACCGTTCCTTGTTTTTTGTCGTTTTAGGGCCATGCACATTGTGTAGATTATAGCACACAAAAATTCGGAAATCGTCATGAATTCCTGTTTTATGGCCATGAAACGCCAAAAAACGAGGAACAGTTATGGTGAAGCGATGACTGTTTTTCATTAGGTCATTTTTGATGGGCCGACAAAATTTTAGGCGATTCGAAGTCGGTTGCCTGAGTTCATGCAGATTGTGTGGACTGTAGCACACGAAAATTCAAAAATCATGTTGAATTCTTGTTTTATGACCCTAAAATATCAAAAACAAGTAACGGTTAAGCAATGACTATTGTTCTTTAGGTTGTTTCTGATGGGCCTGCAAAATTTTGGGCGATTCGGAGCCGGTCGCCCGAGTTTATGCACACGAAAATTCGGAATTCGTCCTGAATTCTCGTTTCGTGGTCCTAAAACGCCAAAAAGCGAGGAACGGATGGCGAAGCGATGAGTATTGTTTATTAGGTCGTTTTTAATGGGCCCATTAAAGTTTAGGCAATTCAAAGCCGGTAACACGAGTTCATGCAGATGACGTGGACTATATAGCACACGAAAAATCAAAATCGCACTGAATTCATATTTTATGGACCTAAAATGCCAAAAAATGAGGAACGGTCATGGCGATGCAATGACTATTGTTCATTTTGTCGTTTCTGATGGGCCCGCAAAATTTTAGAGGATTCGAAGTCGGGCTGAATTCTTGTTTTATGGTCCTAAAACACCAAAAAATGAGGAACAATCATGGCGAAGTGATGACTATTGTTCATTAAATCTTTTCTGATGGGCCCGCAAAATTTTAGGCGATTCGGAGTCGGTCGCCCGAGTTCATGCAGATGGCGTGGACTATAAGCACACGAAAAATCGGAAATCGTGTTGATTTACTATTTTATGGCCCTAGAACGTCAAAAAATGAGGAATGATCATGGCGAGACAATGCTTATTGTTCATTAGGCCGTTTCTAATGGACCTGCAAAATCAATCTTTGCTAGCTTAATATGAGAAATTACTTAATATGAATAGGTTAAAGTTGCTAGCTTAAAAACTTTTGTTGTAGCAAAAAGGCATATATATGCAAAGTTCATACAATGCAGTTCTAGAGTTTAAGCTGGAAATTAACTTGCAAAACAAAAGGGTAAGAAAAAAAATAACACGTAAACCATATCATAATCTAGAGAAGTATTACAAACAACACAGGAACGTAACCTCGAATAATTTGCATGAGTTTAATTACCAAATATTTGGATGCAGCACTACTCTCAATAAATTAAAACATCACAATACATTGAATCTATATCTTTCATTTAAAAATTTTCCACAAGTCTTAACTATTTCAAATATCGGACAAGATGTTATATATTGAATACTATATTTGTATCTTTGAGTTATCAACCTAATATTTGAGCATATATAATACGAGATGAACAAATCGACAATACGAGAAACACATATATTATGATATATATTGATAAGGAAAAATAAAAGAGAAGAGGTTGGTGAGAATCGAAGAGATATAGGTAGTTGGGTTTTTGATAAGTAGGTGATAGTGGTAGTTTTAATTGAGTAAAATACAAAATCCAAGACTTTAGTAGTTGTGCATTTTATTTTGTAGTATCCCACCTACAGCAAAAATGAAAGTGATGGGCTATTCTTATCTTCATTTTTAGCTTACAATTATTCCTTTTCAAAGTTGGCAAATGGCAAGTCATGAATGCCAATGGATTAATTATACATATTCGATCAAGTTTAGAAAACCTATCAACGTGGAATATGGCAGAGAAGTTTCGGATTTGAACCTTGAATATAAAGTTACATTTGTTACAAACAGCACTTTATCTCTAATATAAGACTTTTCTGCGCGAATCCGTATTTAGTCAGACTTGTCCAAATATATATGACATAAACCTAATGTATAATTTTCACACTCATATCTACGGTAATTTTCACTTTGACACCTTAAGGTCTGGATAATTGACACTTAGCCCCTTAATGAATATCCATAACTTAGTAAAAAGGAGGAATTAACTTTTCTATAATTTAGGGGTTCATTCATTAGGGTTAAAAAGGGTGGGTTCATGATTGTTGTCATCCACATATTTTTCTTTTCGTTTTTTTTAAAATTATTTTGTCATCCACATAATTTTTCCTTTTTTTCTTACTTAACCAACTTTTTATTACTTCTTTCGTTTCATTTTATTGTCTTACATTAAATTGACACAAAATTTAAGAATATAAAAAAAGACTTTAAAATTTTGTAGGTTTAAATTAAATATGTGTGCATAATATATTAAAAATATTGTGATCTTAAATATGTCATGTTAATGGCACTGAGATAAAAATTTATACAAGAGCATTCAAAAGTAGCAATTTTTGAACCTCCTTTACTACCTTACTAGAATTTTCTCTTATGTCAAGTAAATTCAACAATTTATATATAACCAAAATAATTATTTTTTCTCTATTTGTATCGAATATTTTTGCTTATGTAGGTCTATTATTCTTGTAAGTGATTATTATTAAGGGCAAAATGAGAATATTAAAATTAAAAACTTAAAGCGGACATTCTTTTTAAATCAAATATAATTAAAAGACGAAATAAGAGACATAAATTGAAAGGGAAAGAATATATGATCTTATTATAGTTAGGTCATTGGCTCGTGTGGTTCTAACTTCTCCAACGTTGTCCTCCTAAGGAACGCACCTTTTATTCTTCGCTTTTGACATAAGTCTTATAAAATTATAAAACAATAGATAAAGACAAGAATATTGCAATTAAAAGTATATAGACTAATTGACTATTTCTCTATCCTTTCTTTTTAATTTCTTTCTATTTTTGTACTAAAAGACTGTTGGTATTTTAACGAACCTTAGACTTTGACTTTCCAAATAGCTTTTATTATATAGTAGCAATAATAGAAAAGCAACAACTGTATACCATTTTTTAGGACTCCTTTGCTTTCCCGGGTAAGAAAAAATAATTTTACAGTAATTACAAAAAAAATTATAATAAATTTTGTATAACTAAAGTAATAGTAATATATTTAGTTTTACATATAGAACTCAGCAACATTATATACTTGCCTCCGTACTAGTTTTGTTTTAATTTGATTTGACACAAGTTTAAAGATGTAATAGAAGATTTTTGAATCGTCTGATCCTAAATCAAAGATGTATATAATATATCAAAAACATTAAGTATAAAACAACAATGTTGAAATTAAAATCTACTGAATATATATAAATGTGATAATCTTTTTGAAGATTAAAAAATAAAATAAGACACATAAAGGGAAAATTCTATATATGTAGTAAAAAAAATTATTTCTATTCTATTTGTGTTGTATATAGTTTCAACGAAGAATCTTCATTGCATGTAACTTCGGCTTCTTCCACTCATTCATTCCAAGTAAGTTACAATCGATTATATGAATTTTCACTAACTATATAGCTCCATTTAAACGCAAAAAAAGGACCACTAGTAGGTCATCAAAATTACTAGAAGACAACAAGGCATCCATAAGAAAAATAATACATTATAATAGTGAACAATCATAATATAATGAAATATTTCAGGCTATAAATATTCCTCCTCATTGAGCCAAAGATTCATCTTCATCTCTCTTTTGTAAGGAGTGCTAGAGTCTAATACTTTTTCTCTTTGCCTTGAAAAAATTCACACGTGGCCACCCGCTTTTCTAAAATAAGGGAAAATCTGTTGCTTACTGCTCATAGGAATATCCGATCCGTACTGTAGTCAAGTCGTTCGCCTATCTTTCTGATCTCCTTTTCTTCTTTCTATCAGATTTTTGGCTTTGTTCCAGTAAGAATTAAGATGAGGATCAATATTAAGGAATCAATAATGGTAAAACCATCAAAGCCAACTCCTTCAAAAAGACTATGGAACTCAAATTTGGATGTAATAGTGGGAAGAATTCATCTTTTGACAGTGTATTTCTACAAACCAAATGGAACTTCTCCAAATTTCTTTGATTTTAGAATTATGAAGGAGGCTTTAAGCAATGTTTTAGTTTCATTTTATCCAATGGCTGGGAGATTGGCTAAGGATAATGAAAAAGAAAGAATTGAGATAAATTGTAATGGAGAAGGGGTTCTTTTTATTGAAGCTGAAATTGATGCTTTTATTGATGATTTTGGCGATTTTATTCCAAGTTTGGAGATCAAGAAGATGTTAATTCCTAGTGTTGATACTTCTGGTGACATCTCTTCTTTTCCACTTGTCATATTTCAGGTACTCTATATATTCTATATTACATGCCTTTTTTGAGTTATAATAATTAAATATTTTTGTTCTTTTCTCTATTTTATTTTGTCTTAGATATATAAGATTATTGGTTTCAAGATCTGCATGCTACAATTGCACAAAAAAAAGGTGATTTTTTTTGTTTTATTATATGTGATGGTGTTTAATTGATTGCTAAATTTAAGAAATAAAGTAGTAGTGTATATACTTTTGGCGCGTACCATATTTCGGCACATATCAAAAGTTAAAGGCGGATGTGTATTATTAATAATTGGTTCAATTAAATTCAGTAATTTTAATATAAAACATCAAATTTTAAATTCATGATTTCAAAAGTACAACATATTTGAATGTTTTAGAATTGAACTCGTCAAGTTAAAATAATGGATTCGACTTTACCAAAAGCACCATTAAAATGTATGATCTTGACATATCATGACAATTATGTCGATATATGAGCATGTTATTGAACATAAAATACAAATATTAAAGTTAAAAAGTTCTCAAACAAATTTTTTTTTTTTGAACAGATTAAAAAGAAAAAAATATCATATATAATGGAATAAAGAATAACTAAATTCTCAAAATTTTCTTACCTTCTTAAGTTCTTAACTTAATGCCTTAAGGGACGTGTTTTCACTTTTCATGTTTTCTGGTTGTTTTTCTATTTATTTTGTGATCTTTTGCATAAACACAGTGAGTTAATTTAACTTGTGTCTCTTAGTTTAAAAGAAATTTATACTACCAGATTACTTTTATATGTACGTTACAATAAATAACATGTCTGGTTTTCAATATTACCTATACGTTATAATAAATAACATATTTTGTTTTCGTGATTACAAATCTCAATTTTTATGAAAGGTTGCTTGTAATTATTTTTTACGTGTAAAATTTATTTACGGCCTCTTTTTTGTTGACAGATATCACCTGTTAAAGTTAGTGGATTAGATTTTTTTCATTTATTTCACTTTACGTAACAGGAAATTCAACCTTTCTTTCTTCAATGTCTCATTCTTCCATTATGGGAAAAACTACCTCCAAGCTTTTCCTCTTAATTTTATGTACTATTATGTCTATTAGCCTACGTGTCTTTTTGCGTTCCCTAATTCTAGAGTGGTTGTTATTTGTACTCGTCATTTTGTCAGTATTGTTCATTTCATTTTCAATGAAAAAATAATTAAACAAACCTCAAGAAAACAAAAATCACTAATTTGGTGTTAACTGCTTTAAATTAAGTTTTTATCCGGAAGTAAAAAAGGTAAAGCGTTCTCTATCAAAATATTTTTCATTTCTAAAGGTCAAACACAATACATCTGATTAAAATGTATTACAACCATATCATCATATCCTCACGTGGTGAATGAATTCGAACCCGTAATGTACGTAAGTTGTGACTTTAATTTCTGGTTATCACTATGTTGTTCCCTTAGGACCATTGTTAATTAACTCTAGCTATTAATTTGATTTTTATTTAGGTAACTCGTTTCAAGTGTGGTGGAATCTCCTTAGGGTGTGGCGTTTTCCATACATTATCTGACGGCATTTCATCCCTTCATTTCATCAACACATGGTCGGAAGTTGCCCGAGGCGTCTCCGTCGCCGTCTCACCGTTCATCGACCGGTCCCTCCTTCATGCACGGGACCCACCAACCCCCGCTTATAAACACGTCGAGTATCATTCTCCTCCGGCCCTAAAATCATCGTCAAAAAACGTTCATGATCAAGTTAGCGGTTCAAAATCCAGTACCAAAGCCATGTTTAAGATCACAAGTGACCAACTGACCCTACTCAAGACGAAGTCAAAACACGAGGGTAGTACATATGAAATACTCGCGGCCCATATATGGCGATGCACGTGCAAAACACGTGTCCTAGACGATGACCAATTGACAAAGTTACATGTTGCTACAGATGGTAGGTCAAGACTTTTTCCTCCTTTACCACCAGGCTACTTAGGAAATGTTGTTTTCACAGCTACACCAATTGCCAAATCTGGTGAAATTTTATCAGAGCCATTGATGAACACAGCTCAAAGAATTCATAGCGCGTTAGCAAGAATGGACGACGAATACTTAAGATCAGCGATAGATTATCTCGAATTACAGACAGATTTATCTAAATTAATCCGAGGACCGACGTATTTTGCTAGTCCTAATCTTAATATTAACAGTTGGACTAGGTTGCCTGTTCATGATTCAGATTTTGGATGGGGAAAACCAATTCATATGGGACCTGCTTGTATTTTGTATGAAGGGACAGTTTACATATTGCCAAGTCCAAGTAATGACAAGAACTTGAGGTTGGCTGTGTGTTTAGATGCTGACCATATGCCACTTTTTGAGAAGTACTTGTATGAATTTTGAAAAATTCAGCCTTTGAAAAAATTTCTAGGACAGTGCTGCATGAATTGATTATCTTGATGATCTATGTATCGTTCCGATTTTATTGAATGTCCTGATGGAACGGGGAATGATTATTTCTCGATGTTGGTGATTTGAAGGTTCTAATAGATTCGTACGATGATTTTGGACTTATTCGTATGTTTGGTTCAGCCTTTGAAAAAGTTCTCGAAGAATGGTGCATGAATTAATGATCTATGTATCGTTCCAGTTTTATCGAATGTCCCTGATGGAATGGGGCATGATTATCTCTACGTGTGTTGTGTGGTTGGATTAGATATGTAACTTTTATTGGGTTTTTTTTGTTGTTGTTCGGGGGTTGTGGGGTTTGGGGGGGGGGGGGGGGGGTTAAGTTGTTAGTTTTTCCAAATTCTTTCTGATGAATTGATCATGTAGTTGCTAATGTCTAAGGTTACTCTTTGGGGGGGGGGGTTAAGTTGTTAGTTTTTCCAAATTCTTTCTGATGAATTGATCATGTAGTTGCTAATGTCTAAGGTTACTCCTTATATCTTGTAATAATGCATGTTTTTCAATTGCCTCTTTGGTGTAAAAATGGAAAAAGAATGCAGCATTAAACTTTGAGATGTTGATAAAGCAAACATAAAATAAGATATGCAAAAGAAAAGGAAAAAGAACATGTATATAGTTGCGTTGTAGTCTTGTAGAATTCGTCAATCAAATACTTACTACAACCCAAAGGAGTTTGAGAATGAATAGTGTCAGCAAATATTTACTCAAATATAACCAAACCCCTCTATAACAACCTCGTTTGCTCCAATATTTTTTGGTTCCTATATTGAAATGTTATTATAGAGGACATATATTATAACATAATAATCGATTCCGAAAAAACATAACTTTTAGGGTGTGTTTGGTATGAAGGAAAATATTTTTCGGAAAACGTTTTCCAATTTTTCCATGTTTGGTTGGGTTAAATGTTTTGGAAAACATTTTACTCATGAACTCATTTTTTAAAATTGAAGGAAAATGTTTTTCCTACCAAAAGAGAGAAAATATTTTTCAAAATTCTTTTTCAACTTTTCCACCCTACCCCCACCAACACACCTACCCACCCCACCCCCACCCTAAATAAAAATATTATTAATAGTACTTTCTTTTCATGTTATAGATAGTTTTTTTTTATTTCAACAAATGAGTATTTTTTTTTCATGATAAAAGTATTTTTTTTATTTTAACAAAAAAAGTATTTTCTTTTCATGATGTAAAAAAAGTATTTTTCTTCATTTCAACAAAATGAGCATTTTCTTTTCATGATGTAGAAAAAGTATTTTCTTTTATTCCAATAAAATGATTACTTTATTTTCATATTGTAGAAAGAGTACTTTCTTTTAAACCAAAAAAATAATATTTTCTTTATAGTAATGGAACATAAATTTCAATGTTGTTTTACGTAAAAATGTAAAGCAACACATTAGTTCCTTTGGGTTTGTGTGAATTTTTAGAAGAATAATTAAATTGTTGAAAAAAATAGAGTCTTAAAAACGTTGGGTATTTGGGGGAGGGAAGCAAGGAAACAAGGGGACTTGGGGGAAAGGGATGAGGAGGGTAGCATAAAAAAATATTTTCTACTGTTTAACCAAACACTTAAAAATATTTTCCGAAAAATATTTTCACTCACCAACCAAATAAGGGAAAATAAGTGATAAAACATGAAAACATTTTCCTTCATACCAAACAAATCCTTATAGTGAATGACTTTTATATGTGATGATATTATAAAGAGGTTTGATTGTATTTAATTATCCAATCTATTTTTTCTAATGACGGTGGTCCCGAACCAGCTTGCGCACACCTGCAATATGAACTTCATGGTCTTCCTCCTTCATAGGCTGAAAATACACCATTGGACTCCAATCACAAGGATCATTCTCATAAGCACTTGTCCATATACAAGGATCATTCTCATAAGCACTTGTCCTTTCAAACACCATCTAAAACCCAGATAAATAAGTGAAGTTCATGCAGTTCTTGTCTATAGGAGCAACTAGAAAACAACCTTGACAATTGGCCAATATCATTTCAATAAAAAGAGCTTTCATTTTCTTTTCAGCTTCCAAAAACAAGCTCTTCCATTAGAGTAGGATTGCTTCTGGATAATTGAAAAATATTCATTAGATAATACCAGGGGAGCATTGGCGTAACCGGTAAAGTTATTATCATGTGACCAGGAGGTCACGGGTTCGAGCAGGGAAAACAGCCTCTTGCAGAAATGTAGGGTAAGGCTGCGTACAATAAACCCTTGTGGTCCGGCCCTTCCCCAGACCCCGCGCATAGCGGGAGCTTAGTACACCAGGCTGCCCTTTACTACCATCTTAGGCGCTCAAATTCATCTACCTCACATCCCATTCTCCTTTTCCTGCACCAGGTGGTATCAGAACTAATCTCAAGGAACCTGTTTGAAGAGCTCGTCTCGACGATGATGAGAATCCAAAAAGAACTTAGTAAACTATTCCAGGCAGCAGAAGTGGAGAAAGAATAACAAAGTACACCTAAGTTTGAGTTCCCATGTCATCAATATGGAATCCAACAAACAGAGAAAACCAAATCCCTTGCTTGTACAGAAAACTGCTGAAGAACATATGATATTTTATGTAGAGAACGAATTATACTGACTATATCTCGTTGCTCGCAATCAACATATAGTGTGTGCACGTATTACATGTATAAGAACTTCCTTTACACAAAAAAAGGAAAAGCATAAGCCTACATGTCAACCGAACAATTGACCTAGTAATGCTAGTTCAAGTTCAACAATGCTCAGCGCTCGATCAAACTTTTCTTACCATGTTTAACTGAATAGTTAAAGACAGGTCAAACCCGCAAAGCAACAGGGTCTTGCCATGATAATTTTCGCTTTCCCACCTGAGAAGTGCCTTCTCCAACATTTCTGCAAATCAATAACTTCAAATCATTGTGCTGATCATCATTGGGGTTTCGGATAATTCTCCTTGACTCCTCAAACTGCACCTGCTCAAAATTTTCTTGTGTTTCCTCTTCCCCCATCTGTAAAATTAGAAAGTCTAGAGGTAAATGATGTAAGACGTATAACTCACAAAATAAATGAGAAGTGTACTAGATGTTTATTTTGATACTTACCGAGATTTCATTCAAATCGAAGACTGGAGCACGAGTAGGCAATGCAGCTTCTTTGCCACTATGATCAGTTTCCTGATTTAAATCAAAAGCAGGTGTGCTGCTCCTCCATAAGACAGCACAGTTCGCTATGTATAATCTCTCGTTCTGCTTCAAATCAACAGCTAAAGCTCCTTTTCGGGGTGGAACATCCTTTCCACTATATACTCTTGCTTTAGGGTTCAAACCTAAAACTGCATTATGCAAAACATCATCTTTTCCATCGCCTAATTTGTGCTTTTGCCTCACGTGAATATCAGGTGTCTTCTTGGAAGCGACCTGTATCCTTCCGTTCTGTTTCGGGCCAGGAAGTGGGGTCAGTTTGTTTAGCTTGGCCTCCTTTTTGCTGTAGACTTTATCCTTCAACCTGTTTTTGCCGTAAATTTCTGGATTTGGCATTGGTACTAGCTGTTGCCCTTGTGGACGACTTAAGGACTTCAACTGCAATAGATACACGCGCCTCTGGCGTAAGAAACTGCACAATTATGCGGAGAAAAACTGCACTTAGATTCAAATACTAGAAAAGAAACTCAAGCGTTTTGAAAAACACTGGAATCAGCATATACATTATCAATTGAATGAATACTAAGATGCTGAAGATAATAGCTCTTAACATAATTACCAGCAGATTCTTTTTCCTTAATTATATTATCCAAGATTATATAGTTTCGAAGACTAAGGCCGAAATACTGAATTCAAGAAAATCTTTACTTAAATTAAATGAAACTATATCAAGTAAATATGAAAACGTTTTTTATAAAGTTAAACAAACTTACCGAATTTCAGCTAGTAATCTTAGTTTCCTCAGTTTTGAATCCTCCAATTTGTGCCTCATGCCATCAGTTTCCTGTATATTGTAGGTTACATGTAAAGCAAACTGATTAATCACAAATACACATTACTTTTATTTTACTCAATTCCAAAATCTAAAACAGCTTTCTATCATCTTGCAGTTCAAAGTATAGCATGACTATAATGGAAACAAGCTAAGAATTGTTGCCCCAAGGCATTTACTCTAGTGGTAACACTGCAGAGCATGATGTGTGGGTTAGACCCATGTTACTAATTCGAATCCCACCATACACAAAAGCTTGTATTTAAGTGGGTGTGAGAGTTAGGCGCATGTCTCGGGTCCGAATCCTACCATAGAAAATTGTTGCCCCGAGCACTTTGGTCTAGTAGTGTGATGTGTGAGTTAGATGCACGTCACGGGTTTGAATCCTACCATAGACAAAAACTCGTATTTAAGTGTGTGCGTGTGAGTTGGGCACACGTGGGTTTGAATCCTACCACAGACAAAAGCTCGTATTTAAGCGGTGAAGGGCCGAGGGACGCCCTAATCTATCCAGTTTCACCAGACCTCTTGGACATCGGAATTTCTGATTACAAAAAGAAGCTAAAACTTGTTCTAGAGAGAACTCCTAATAACTTCTGAGGACAAAAGCACAAATAGATTTAACCAATGGAGACACTAAATCATGGCAAAAGCCTCAATAAGGGAGAGCTAAAAGGGTAACTTTTATCCAAAAATTGAACAAAGAGACAGCAAATAACAACTCTATGGATCATTAACATGATACAGATCAAACACCAAACATGTTCCTACACCAAAAGTCATCAAATTAAGCAAGGGAAAAAAACACAACAAAAACCACTAATAAAAGAAAAGGCACAGATCTTCAAAACAAAAGTATCAAACAACCCCAAGAAAAGATTATTTTTTTACCTTGTGGAGCTCTTGATAGTCCTGAAATAGTGTCTGATGCTTCAACCTAGCCTTTGTGTCTTCAAAAACACCATAAGATGATGATTCTAAAGACACCCTTTTCATTTTCTTAGACATCAGATCACAAAAAGATCAGATCTTGGAAAATATGAAGAAGAGGCAAGCCGGGCGGCGGCAGAAGAGAGAGAAAAGAGAGGAAACAATAATAATACAACAAATAAAAGGAGTAGTAATAAGGAAAGAAAGGAAAAGAGAGAGGTGGTCTTGACAAAGAAAGACAAACCCCAAAAAGCCCACATAAATGGAGAAGAAAAATATAGTAGTAATACATTGCTGTTTTTGTTTTTAGTGTGTGTGAAGTGATGAAAGATTGGATCTTTTTAGGGGTGTTGCAGAAGGGTATTTATGGAAAGATTGTGTCTTTATGGTTAAATGGTGTGTATATGAGGTGGGTTTTTAGTTAACAGGACATATGAATACTTCTCCTCTTTGGTTATATAAATTTTGGTCCAGCTGGGCCATTACAGAGAAGAAAAAAGAGTTGATTTTTGAGTTGATTTTTGGTGGGCGGGTGTGTTTTCTTCTTACATCTTCCTTTGTGACCTCTGCTGAAGATAGGAACAAGGAAAAGGATAAATACATTTAGTACAGACATAGTACTAATATATAGTTATAAAACTTATAGCAGACATAGACATACATAAAAGAAGAAAAGGGCAAGTGTGATGACTCAATGATATGGTTTTTTGGAGAGAGAAAGAGGGTATTTTTCTAAAGAGAGAGAAAAATGGACTGTGTGTGTAGCCATGAATTTTTCTGAAAAAAGGAAAGAGAAAAAAGAGAAATTTTGCAGTTGTTGGTAGTGCCTTGTTTTTTGAGACCTCCTTATGTGAAAGTACTATTTTGACCTTACCTTTTTAGAGTCCTCTTCATAATTTTTTTGAACTCTTTCAGGTTTCAAGATTCATCAATTATTATCACTAGCCGTTGGAAACCATGCTTGTGAAGATTTCTTAATTTAGTCAGCCATTAAAATTGTAAGTATTATTGTGGCCTAAGCTAGTAATTGTCCTACATTATTGAGGCTGTTTCAACATAATATGTTGATAGGAATTAAGGACAGTATTGTTTTCTTAATCAAAAAATTTAAGGTTCTAGTCTTAATACGAAGCACTTTGTTTACAAGAATTTTATATAATATGAATCTGAATTTGTTGAGGCAGTAAATTTTTTATATGGAGTGATTAAGAAAATATATGCAGATTGGGGGAACAGTCTATTCTATACCTAACTTCTGTTATACATATTGTGTGACACCATTCATAGCCCCTACCTGTCTTAGATCTCAGAATCACTGCTATGCCAAGAGATGTCAATTCTTTTACCAGATGATCCGATCTATATTTTGAAGCGGAACAGATTATTAGTTACATTCCTAAACTATTCGTGGTCTTAATTACTCCCGAACTTGATATTTTGAGAGTCATTAACTCCTGGACGTTGATGTGGCAAAGAGTGTGGGCACACTCTCTTTTAAGCGTGTAAGAGTAAAGAAAAATTAAAAAATCAGCTTCCAAATAGGTTATTTTTTAACTTTTAATTGTCATATATCATATATAATGATTTATTTGTTACAAATATATATATCTTCTTGCTTCATCTTAACATACAATGTGAACTTTACTCTAACTTTTATTCTTTTTAATTTCTTCTAAGATATAATGTTTATTTGTTCCAAGTGCATATTTCTTTTTTTGTTTTTGGCCGAATTTATAAAACGTTTAGTTGGAACTCTATCATTTTAGCCAAATAAAAACTTCTAGCAAAAATAATAGAGTACCATTTGTGTATATTTCCTGTTTTTTTTTTCTTTATATATAATTTCTATTTATTTTAATTGTGTATTTTTATTTTCGAGTCAGATCAATAAAAAATAATTGGCTACAGCTCCATTATTTTTTATCAAATAAAAAAGTATAACCAAAATAATGAACTTGCAATTGGAAATTTTTTTTATTTATTCTTTTGATGCATTGACTATTTATTTCAACTATGTATTTTTACTTTTTCACGTAAAATCTGTAAAAAAACAAAATTTATATATATAGAGCACCATAATTTAGAGCTATATAAAAAATTATAGCCAAAATAATAAAGTTCAAACTATGTATTTTTTATAACTTTTTAGATGCCTTGACTATTTATTTCAATTGTATAAATCTTTATTTTCAGGTCAAATTCAAAAAAGAATAACTAAAATTGTAGTTTTAGCCAAGTTTTATTATAAATTTTATTCGAAAAAAATTATCTAAAAAGGTAACATACTTAAAAAGGTAAAAAATATATTTTATTTTTCAAAAAGAAATGCCACATAGACAAAAAAATCCATGTGGAAGGCGAGTGCATGCCACTTTCCTGGGATGAGATCGTCCAAGGGGGTAACAACTATCAAATAACCAAGTATAAGGGGGTAATTAAGATCATAGACAGTTCAAGAATATAACCAATAATGCGTGCCAAGTTTAGGGGGGGTTTAAGGTATTTTGACGTATTTTGAATGCACAAAAGGTACAATTTTGATTTCACCTTTATTCAAAAGTAGGGTATATGTTATAAGAAAAATCAAATTATGGTGGATGCCTATCTTCCTCCATGATCTTCCTCTCAAATGCTTAATGACATATTCAATGACCTATTTCTTCATTTTTTATGCCTATATAAAAGCATTGTAATAGATGGAAAGAACACACAATTGAGGAAGAAATAAAATCTTTTCCTTCTCTCTATCTCCATTTCTTGTTCATGTTTTACTAAATTGCTTTTATTTCATAACACGTTATCAGCACGAGACTCTACCGTCTCAAGAAGCTCTTTGAGAAGACTAAGGTATATTTTAATTATGACTGATATTATGAAAAGAAAGTGCGTTGCCCTTAAAATTTCGGGAAAGAACTATATGACATAGGTGTTGGATGCTTAAATCCATTTAGATGTAATGGGTCTTGTAGACGCCATTAAAGATAGAAATAAAGCATATACCCAAGACTGTGCCCTTGATTTTCTTGCGCCATCATCTGGATGAAGGGTTGAAAATAGAATATCTCACAGTCAAGGATTCACTTATTTTGTGGAATGGCTTAAAGGAAAGATATAACAACTTAAAGTTGTTCACTCTTCCACAAGCACGATATGATTGGGCCCATCTGAGGCTCCAAAACTTTAAGTCTGTTTCTGAATATAATTTTGCGATGTTCAGAATTGTTCTAAATTGAAACTCTGTGGAGATAGTATAAGTGACTATGATATTCTTGAAAAATAATGTTCACAACGTTTCATGCCTCCAATATGGTTTTGCAACGGCAGTACCAAGAGAAAGGTTTCAAGAAGTACTTTGAGTTGATTCCTCTTCTCCTTGTGGCTGAACGAAACAATGACCTGCTCATGAGAAATTACGATAATTGACCCATTGGGTCTACACCATTGCCCGACATGAATGAGATGTATTCCCATTATGCTAAGCGTGAAAAAGGTCGTGGCCCTTGTTCGTGGTCGTAGCCGTGGCCAAATAATATTCTTCTTTTCTCATGTGCTAATATTATATTATTCCACTTAACATAGAAAATTAGTACCAAACAAATTGTAATGACCCAACCGGTCATTTTGATTTTTAGAAACTCATTCCCTAAAATAAAACTCCCCGAACATGCTTTTATTAATTTATGACTCACGGGGATGGTTGGTTCGGGATTTAAAAGTGTGTGAGTTGAAATCGGAACACTTGATTTCTTAAATTAGCTTTAAATGGACAAGTTTGACTTCGGTCAATATTTTGAGAAAACGACCCCGGAATTGGGATTTGACGGTTCCAATAGGTTCGTATGATGATTTTGGACTTGGGCGTATGTCCGAATCAGATTTTGGATAACCCGGGAGCATTTTGACGCTTAATAGTAAAAATCAACTATTTGAAGGTTTAAAATTCTTTAAATTTGGTTTGGGGTAGGTTTTTGAGTAATTGAAGTCTGTTTGGAATTTCGAGTTTGGGAATAGTTCCGTATAGTGATTTAAGACTTGCACGCAAAATTTCGTGTCATTCCGAGTAGTTTAAGTATATTTCGGCGCATTGGAAGTAAATTGAATAACTTGAAATTCTTAAGTTTGAATCAATTTGGTTTGAGGTGTGATTCATAGATTTGATGTTGTTTTACACGTTTCGTGAGTTCGAGCGAGTCCGTTTTATAATTTCAAACTTGTTGGTATGTTCGGGCGGGGTCCTGGGGGCCCCGAGTGTCAACCAGACGAGGCTCGGACCAAGTTGGAAGTTGGGAACCAAAACTAAAGCTCCCAGCTACTGTCAGAATTGCACCTGCGCTTGGCCAGCCGCAGGTGCGACACTCGCAGGTGCGGCAGTAGCTCGCAGGAGCGAACCTCGCAGATGCGAGTTTTTGTGCGCAGAAGCGGAAAAGGGAAGGGGTAATCGACCGAAGATGCAGATGATTTGTGCACCTGGGAACGCGCAGGTGCGAAGCTGTGTGCGCAAATACGACCTTAGCCCAGGCGAGTGGAACTCGCACCTACGAGGAATTTCCGCAGGTGCGAAAGCTGCATGTGCGGTAGTCGTCCGCAGATGCGAAAATGACTGTTGGGCAGAATGTGTTAAAAATCGGGGCTCAGTCATTTTGAGCCCATTTTCTTCCATTCTTGAGCGATTTTGGAGCTTTTTGAGAGGAGATTTCAACTAACAACTTGGAGGTAAGTTAATTCTACACCCCTTGAGTTAAACACATGGATTATAAGTAGATTATAGCTAGTAAATTTTAGAAATCAAAGATTTAGATGAAAAACCTAGATTTTTATAAAAGTGAGATTTTAACCACTAAAATAGTTATGAAATTGGGTAGAAATTATATATTTAAGTTCTTGAGATTATGGGTAACGTTTTCATCCAAAAATTTCCAGAATCCGAGCACGTGGGCCCGGGGTGAATTTTAGAAATTTTACCATTTTGGATAGGGTAATTTATTTAATAGATGAATTTCGAATTATTGAACATATATTAATTATTTTATATAACTTTTGGATAGTTTCGGATTTTTCGGCATCGAATCGAGAATTTTACGCGATGTGGCAATCGGAAAATGGACTTTGAGACGAGGTAAGTCATTTGTCTAATCTTACAACAACAACAATAACAACAACCCAGTATAATCCCACTAGTGGGTCTGGGGAGGGTAGTGTGTACGCAGATCTTACCCCTACCATGAGGCAGAGATGCTGTTTTCAATAGACCCTCGGCATCCTTCCCTCCAAGAACTCCCCACCTTGTGAGGGGGAAATTACCCCATAGGGATTAAATTGAATAATTATTGCTAATTGTGGGGGCTACGTGCGCACGAGATGACGAGAGTCCGTGCGTAGCTACTATTAATGCTAAAGTCCGGGTAGTTTAGGACTCAAAGCATAAATTACTTGTGTAAATTGTATTCTTTATTATATATATATATATATATATATATATATAGCTACTATTAATGCTAAAGTCCAGGTAGTTTAGGACTCAAAGCATGAATTACTTGTGTAAATTGTATTCTTTATTTAATTAATATTAATTGATATATATGAATATATTGTGAATTGTTAGATAAAGATATTAAAGGATGGAAATCTCATATGCTTGATTTTCTGTTTAAATTAATTAATTGTTAAAAGAAATTGTTCTTCCTCCCGAATTTATCTTATAATAAATATACTCTCCTTCCGGAGGTACATAAGAAAATGTCATCCTTTCTTATACTTGTGTAAATTATATTCTTTGTTTAATTAATATTAATTGATATATATGAATATATATTGTGAATTGTTAGATAAAGATATTAAAGGATGGAAATCTCATATGCTTGATTTTCTGTTTAAATTAATTAATTGTTAAAAGAAATTGTTCTTCCTCCCGAATTTATCTTATAATAAATATACTCTCCTTCCGAAGGTACATAAGAAAATGTCATCCTTTTTTGTGGAGCGGGCCGAATGCCTCGGCATGATAGATTTATCTATGGATCGCACCGCACGTCCCTCGGCAGTATACACGACATTCTGGATCGGACTGTACGTCTTCGGCAGAAATCGTGCTTAATAATAATAATTACACGATACTTTAATAGTTATTTCAAGCTTGAAAAGTTAATTGATAAATTGGAGAATCCTTGAAATCTAATGAATTATTATTCCTGCTTGTTAAGGAATTAATTATTATTCCTGTAAATGATATTTAATTAATAAATATGAAATTATTTGAATTGAAGGAATTTAATTAATATATTGAGAATTGTTGCATTTGAATGAATTTGATTATTCCCGCTGATTAAATAAATTATTGTAAATTATGTGAATCATGTTGATTTAGATATTCTAGTTGTATTTCAGTTATTATTATTGACCTATAGTGAGTGTCAAAGTCGGTCATCTCGTCTCTACCACTTCGAGATTAGGCTTGATACTTACTGGGTACACGTTGTTTACGTACTCATACTATACTTGCTGCAATTTTTGTGCAAGACCTGAGGCAAGTATTAGTGGGGGACCTATCATCTTACACCCACATTATCCAGGGGCATAGTGGTGAGCTGCCTTTCCGAGCCGTTCTGCAACTACTAGTGTCTCTCTTTGTATTTTTCATTTTGTCTATTTTTATTTCAGACAGTATTTGAGGCTTTGTATAATCTACTAAATGCTCATACACTTGTGACACCAGGTCTTGGCACACACATTGGTAGCATTTGGTGTTTTATTATTTTCTTGATTTTAAATTTTATCAATATATGCTTAATTTATTAAATTGGCTTGCCTAGTCGTAGTGTTAGGCGCCATCACGACCTATAGGTGAAATTGGGTCGTGACACAAACGTTGGATTTTTTATGTCAATATGACTTAATTATTTATAGTACCAACAGTATCAATGTCGCACTTTGTTTAAGCAATCGGTCTGTAAGCCTAGTAATCTGAGTTCTAATAAAGCGTCATTAACCTTTTCTTGAAGAAGGATGTCAATTAAGAGGTAACATGTATAACTTTGACCATTTTTATTTAGCATATTTTAGGTAATCTTTTTTGTTACTTAACCATTGTATAATATATTATTTATGGTAACTCGTTAATATGGCTACAATATTTTGTCATTTTATTTATTATATACCTTATGAACGTTGGTCATGTTTTTAACGTTTATACAGTTTATTGTCTACTTTTGTGTTTAGTTACCTTTATTTGTACACTCATTGTTTCATGTGTATTAATATGACTTAAGTTTTTCGTGTTTTTAAATCATATGACAACCTAAAAATAATTGCATTATTTTTAGCTATGGAATTGTTTGTATCATAATCAGAGTTTGCTAGAAATTGCATTAAAAATCACTATTGAATCATTGGTTTAACTTTATTTTTTTTTCCATTTCTCTGAAAATACTAATATTTATTCTATACTTCTTTTTGTATGTCAAACCATGGGAAGCGAATATGGATATCTCTCAAAGCAAACCTGGATCAAAGTTCAAAATTGTAAAAATATTTGCTTAATTGATTTATGTACGACACACACAATATTCAAAGAGAAGAAATATTTCTCTCATTTAATTATGTGTATGTCACGACCCAATTTCCCCTCCGTTTGGGTATCGTGATGGCACCTAGTCTTAAGGACTAGGTAAGCCTAACAATAATTAAAACAACAACATTATTTAAATAGAATCTCTTACAATTTCCAAAATCGGTAGTACAAGTCATAAGCTCTACAGAGTGTTTGTTAGAAAACTTCTAAATACAACTGTTCAGAAATAAGAATAAACAGTGCAAAACGAAAAGTTGAAGGTGACTCCGAAGCCTGCGAACGCAGCAACTGGTTTACCTTGAGTCTCCACAGCAACAGTCCACACAACTAGCTAAGGAACAAGTACCTGGATCTGCACAAAAATGTACAGAAGAGTAGCATGAGCACACCACAGCGGTGCCCAATAAGTATCAAGACTTACCTCGGTGGAGTAGTGACGAGGAACAGTCAAGACACCCACTGGTCTAATAAACTGACAGATATAAGTAAATGAACAATAGAAGTATGATGTCACATAAAGACTATGCAATATGGCTCACAGTACAGTGATGGCAATAAGGAAGGAAACAACAAGTATCGGCGGAATATCATGAAAATGACACAGAAAGGTGAATGGAACACAACCTAAATCCGAAATCACAAATACAGCAAGGACAAGTAATAACTCAACAACTACAACCGCTTTTACATAAGGTTTTAGTCAACAACTCCACGAGGTATCGAACCTCGGACAAATCACAACTCACGATTCTCAATACCTGAACTCTAACATTTGGCATCCCGTGCCCTCATAACATCTCATAACCGCACTGACGACTCACGTGTCAATAGAGCCATTCTCACATAGAAGGCAAGTAAACAAGGGTGAGCATCTATGCTCAACAATATCAAGAACACCTCTTATCCGATAAGAGTGCTTAACTACGTGTATGCTTGTGCAAGTGTCCTACCATAGTCCATATCAGCAAATAAGCATAAGAAAAAAGAACATACAACATGTAGAATATTTTCTCACAATTTTCACAAGATAAAGCTCACACGGATATGTATACCACTTCACAAATATCAACAACAAGAATGCCCCCAGGCCACAAATCAATCCCTGACACAGCCCACCTTGTCTCGCCACGTATGCAATAATAAAGTAAGTGCCCGCCTTGTCTCGTCACACGTGCATAATAATATTCCCACCTTGTCTCCCCACACACACACACACACACACACACACATACACACACATACACACACACACACACACACACACATACACACACACACACACACACACACACACACACACATATATATATATATATATATATATATATATATATATATATATATATATCCCACCTTGTCACGCCGCATGTGCAAATATCAATAGTAACAATAGCACGACAGAAACCTCGTGCAACCCCATAACAACAACCGCACGGCAGAAACCTCGTGCATCACAATGATAATAACCGCACGGCAGAAACCTCGTGCATCACAATGATAACAACTGCACGACAGAAACCTCGTGCATCACCACAACAAATAAAATAACAACAATGGCAATAATACAAAGTACGACAAGTAAATCAAATCAAGAACTTTTAAATCATAAGACAATGTAGAACCAATTCACAAGAAATAATCACAGTCTGGAATGTTAGGCGTAAAGAGAACAGCTCAACAAAGGGAGAAACTAATGTGTAGCAAAGATATACACTTCAACAACAGGGAAGCTAACACGAATCAAATAATGCCAAATAAAACAAGTCGACTAAGATATAGGATATCTAAACTTCTTCTAAGGTTGAGGAAATTACGAAGGATATTCAACAATTCAATTAAGGATAAGCAGCGAAAAAATAATCATAACCTCAATTAAGACTGAACAATTATAGGATGAAATAATATAAATTCCAAATAAAGATAAGCAGTTATGAAAAGATAGCATGGCTATAAAAAGAGATAACAGTTTCAGTTAAGGCACATATGAATCAAGTAACAATAATAGTGGATGATGAAGCAATTGATTCTAATTAAGCACGTAGATATGAATCTAGTAATTAAGATATATAATCATAACAAGAACAACTGCAAATTCAATGAATACAAGGACCTAAGAACCCTAAAAGGCCAACTTCCCACAAATAAGTTCGTGCACGCACTCGTCACCTCGTGTACACGGACTACGATCGACATTGAAGACTTAAATCCTAAGGAGAAGTCCCCCACACAAGGTTAGACAAGATACTTATCTCGAACCAAGCTCAAACAGTCCGTAAGAATGCCCTTTCCTTAATTATCCTACTCTAAATGGTCCAAATCTAACCAAACACAATTGCATATCATGAATACAACGATAATAGACTCATCTAATTAATGAAATTAATATTTTACACAAAAATTCCGAAATTCGCTCTAAAAAGTCGACTCGGGCCCACGGATATCTAAACTACTTCTAAGGTTGAGGAAATTATGAAGGATATTCAACAATTCAATTAAGGATAAGCAGCAGAAAAATAATCATAACCTCAATTAAGACTGAACAATTATAGGATGAAATAATATAAATTTTATATAAAGATAAGCAGTTATGAAAAGATAGCATGGCTATAAAAGAGATAGTAGTTTCAGTTAAGGCACATATGAATCAAGTAACAATAATAGTGGATCATGAAGCAATTGATTCTAATTAAGCAGGTAGATATGAATCTAGTAATTAAGACATATAATCATAACAAGAACAACTGCATATTCAATGAATACAAGGACCTAAGAACCCTAAAAGGCCAACTTCCCACAAATAAGTCTGTGCACGCACTCGTCACCTCGTGTACACGGACTACGATCAACATAGAAGACTCAAATCCTAAGGAGAAGTCCCCCACACAAGGTTAGGCAAGATACTTACCTCGAATCAAGCCCAAACGGTCCGTAAGAATGCCCTTTCCTTAATTATCCGACTCTGAATGGTCCAAATCTAACCAAACACAATTGCATATCATGAATACAACGATAATAGACTCATCTAATTAATGAAATCAATATTTTAACAAAAATTCCGAAATTCGCTCTAAAAAGTCGACCCGGACCCACATCTCGGAATAGGGTAAAAATCACAAAATATGAACACACATTCATTCACGAGTCCAACCATATAAGAATTACTCAAATCCGATACTATTTCATCCCTCAAATCATGATTTTTCATTTTGGAAATTTTCTTCTCTAGGTGAAAAACACTTACCCAATCGATTTGCTTGAAAAACTCACAAAGAATCGCTCAAAACCAAGCTCTAGAACTCCAAAAATGGTGAAAATGACAAACCCTTGGAATAGAGGACTTTATATTCTGCCCAAGTGTTTTGTGCATCGCGAGACGCGTTCGCGAAGAAGAAAAACAAAAGCTGCCCAGTTGTTCTTCGCGAACGCGACAACACATTCGCGAACGCGGAGAGGAAAAATATGATGGCCCAACGACTGCTCTTCGCGAACGCATGAAGTAGTACGCGAACGCGAAGAGTGTAATGGAATAGCTACGCGAACGCGTAAGCCACACGCGAACGCGAAGAGGAAAATGATCACCAGTGCCCAGGGCCTGGTTTGCATTTTGCGAACGCGAGATAGGGAATGCGAACACGAAAAAGGGGTGGCAGAACTTTGCTAACGCGAGAGGGTGACTGCAAACGTGAAGAGAAAATATTTCACCCTCCAAAATAACACTACGCGAACGCGAAGGCAAGGTCGCTAACGCGATGAAGGACACCAGATGACAGATAACAGCAGTTCAAAATAGGGGAAATGACCTGTAGCCCATCCGAAACTCACCCGAGGCCCCCGAGACCCCGTCTAAACATACCAACAAGTCTCATAACCTAACACGGACTCGCCCGAGGTCTCAAATCACATCAGACAACGCCGAAAATACAAATCGCACCACGAATCGAACTTATGAACTTCCAAAACTTCTAACTTTGAAAACTCGTGCCGAAACCAATCTGCAATGACGTCAAATTTTGGAAGCAAGTCTCAAATAACATAACAGAGTTGTTCCAACTCTCGGAATCGCATTCCGACCCCGATATCAAAAAGTCCACTTCTGGTCAAAATCTCCAAAAATTTAACTTTTTTCATTTCAAGCCTAAATCAGCTACAGACCTTAAATTCACAATCCGGACACGCTCCTAAACCCAAAATCACCCAACGGAGCTAACGGAACCGACAGAACTCCATTCCGGAGTCATCTTCACACAGTTCCGACTACGGTCAAAATCCTAAGACTTAAGCTTCCGTTTTAGGGACTAAGTATCCCAAATCACTCCGGATCATCCGCTAACTGAATTCAACCACGTACGCAAGTCAATACACATAATATGAAGTTGTTCAAGACCTTATGCCGCCAAATAGAGCTTAAATTCTCAAAACGATCGGCCGAGTCATTACATCCTTCCCCTCTTAAACAAACGTTCGTTCTCGAATGTGCTAAGAATCGTCTCGAAGTCTTCAATCACTGAAAGCACATATTTAACATACACCCGCGGGGGACCCCACATCACCCCCAATCCACATAAGCCTTAGAGTCAAAATTCTCACCTTTCATTTATCTTCAAAAGACCTGATTCTAAATCCATAACCGATATCAGTCTCAACCAGCTGTAACAACTCATGCCTACACTCACAAGGTACGACCACACAACAAGACAGACCACACATAGGCCCATAATAACATTTTTGATCACAATAGCTGCCCGTAATCAAAACCATCACCGGCAATTAGCCTCATATCCGTTAGAACCCTATTCAAACCTCCACAACACTGACAACGATGCAAGAAACATGAAGACCTCTTAACTATACACCCGAATCAACAAGTCACAACTAATACCACCGGGGATACACCCCGCAAGCTAAAACTCGATAAGCACAGAATGAAAATGACTGAATATGTAAAGAGAAACATATAAGGGAAATATCAAACAAGCCCGACAGATACAACTCTCTAACAGTATCATACTACGAATCAATTCAAAAGGAAAGGACAAAGTACATGAACAAATCATAAGGATCTCATCCTCAACTCTGAATCACAAGTCGAATACACATCATACCAATGGAAATCTTCCATTAACTCAATTCTGCCAATAGAATCTCAACACATGCTAAATTCTCACCCCGGTAGAATATCAAATCACAAATGATAACCAATTTACTCAGGAATCACATCAAACCTACCATAATGGACAACGTGAATTCACTTCTAGTCTCGTAACTTTCAAAATGAATAGAAACAAACGATAGACACAGGCTACCACTCATAGAGTCTCCCAACAGGGTTAAACACCTAAACATAATACTAAGTCATGAACTCACCCATAGGTGGGACAACAAGTAGGGGAACTCACCCCGATAAGTAAGACCGAATCAAAATACGAATGGTGCCCCTCTGTAACAAATCAAAAGAATACATGTATGACATCATCTGGCGCAGTGGCCTCAAGCATACTATATGAAACACATCAACGGGTCAGGCCTTCCCCTCTTGGGCGCCCTCTACTGGCCTGAATACCCTGCTGTGACACACCTATTCGGAGTCTAGGAAAATCTCTCACCATGTGGCTGGTATATCCACACTCGAAGCAACCTCTCTGCTGACGTGGTTGTTGGAACTGTGCGGTATGGGTACTCTGAGACCCATGAGCACCTGAAATACTGTGCGAAGCTTGAAGTGCAAACTGAACTGGCTGACCCACAAAACCTCTACCATGTCGTACCCTACCACCAAAATAAGGACCAGTAGATCTCTCTGGTCTACGAGGCCTCCTCACTTTCCTGTCCTCTCTCTCCTGATCTCGCATGTACTCTCTCGCATAGCCTCGCATATCTTCTCTCTCCTAGTCCCACATGCCCTCTACACGGCAGGCGATCCCTACCACCTGCTAAAATGAAACATCTGACTCTAACTCCCAAGCCATGTTGAACCGAATATCATGCCTGAGTCCTTCAATGAATCTGCGGACACGCTCTCTAACTGTGGTGACCAAAGCAGGTGCATGCCTGGCCAAATCACTGAATCTCACGGCATACTCTAACACTGACATAGTGCCTTGGCGCAGCTGCTCAAACTCCGCGTGCCATGCATCTCGAAGGGACTGAGGTACAAACTCTCTCAGGAACATCTCTGAAAACTGAACCCACATAAGTGAAGCTAACTCAGCTGGGCTACCCAACTCATATGCCCGCCACCACTAGTAAGCCGCTCCCCTGAGCTGGAACGTAGCAAAAGCAACCCCGCATGTCTCCACAATACCCATAATATGGAGAATGCAGTGACACTCTTCCAGAAAACCTTGTGCTCTCTCTGAAGCCAAACCACTGAATGTAGGAGGTTCATATTTCTTGAACCTTGCAAGTCTAAGCTGCTCTTCCTCAGATGTTGCTGCCCTAACCACGAGCTGAACTGGAACCACAGGCTGTGTCACCATGACACCTGGAACCTGACCAACATGAACTCGCTGCTCTGGGGTGTGGGCGGCGGGAGTCTGGGTTCCTCCCCCGGTCTGTGAAGTAGCTGGTGCAACCGGAATCAACCCCACCTGAGCCAATGTACCAAACATGCTCAGGAACTGTGCTATGGTCTCCTGAAGTTCGGGGGTAATAACAGGCACCTCCGGTACCTGCTCCCTAACTGTAACTACTGGCGGCTCCCTCAATTGTTGCTATGGTAGGTGCTCTGGCTGCGATACTTACTCTTCGTCGGCCTCTGCCTCTACCTCTAGCGATACTTGCTCCAGGAGCAGTGTCGTCTATAACTATAGATTGTGTCCTCACCATCTGTGAGAGAATGGAATGATAAAAGTTCAAACTCCGAGATCAATAAGCTCGCACGATAGGAATGAAAGAAGTGAGATTGTCCTAATAGTTCTGTAGCCTCTCGAAGATAAGTACAGACGTCTCTGTACCGATCCGCAAGACTCTACTAAACTCGCTTATGACTCGTAGCACTTATGAACCTAGAGCTCTGATACCAACTTGTCACGACCCAATTTCCCCACCGTTTGGGTATCGTGATGGTACCTAGTCTTAAGGACTACGTAAACCTAACAATAATTAAAACAACAACATTATTTAAATAGAATTTTAAAGATATTTGTCGAAATGGATTTCATATTGAGACAATAGATGAGAATAATCTCGAATATCTCATCATTACCAAAAATGTCTTTGTCCAGAAAAGGGTTATTGAGAAGTTCTCATCTTTATCTTGTGGCTTGTATTGGACAAGAATTAGTGCAATTAAGACACATTCTATCGTAAACCAAAAGGTTACTGATTCTAATACTTTTGTACTTTGGCAAGATCGATTGGGACATTCTAGATCAATTATGATGAGACGAATTATAGAAAACTCAAATGGGCATCCATTAAAGAATTTAAAGATTCTTTTAAATAATGAATTTTCTTGTACTTCTTGTTATCAAGACAAGTTAATTATTAGACCATCACCAATAAAGGTTGGGATTGAGTCCCATACGTCTTTGGAACATATACAAGGGGATATTTATGGACTTACTCACCCACCTAGTGGGTTGTTTAGATATTTTATGGTCTTAATAGATGCATCTTCTAGATGGTCTCATGAATGCCTATTGTTATCTCGCAACCTGATGTTTGCAAAATTAATGGCACAAATAATTTGATTGCGGGCACAGTTTCCCGATAATCTAATTAAGTCTATTTTACTTGATAATGTTGCTGAGTTTTCATCCCAAACATTTAATGATTATTGCTTATCAATTGGGATAAAAGTGGAACATCATGTAGTTCATGTTCACTCAAAATGGCATTGCAGAGTATAACGACCCGACCGGTCGTTTTGAGTATTACAACCCCATTTCCCTATTTACTGCTCAAATTGGGATTTACAGTTGTTGTGTGACTTACCGGGGCAATTGGTTCGGGTCCGGTGAGTTTTTGGAATGAATTGGAACACTTAGTTCCAAGGTTTAAAGCTTAAGTTAAAATAGTGACCGGATGTTGACTTATGTGTAAACGACCTCGAAATTAAATTCTGATGATTCCAATAGCTCCGTATGGTGATTTTGGACTTAGGAGCGTGTCCATTATTTGGAGGTCCGTAGTGGAATTAGGCTTGAAATGTCGAAAGTTGAATTTTTGAAAAGTTTGACTGGGGGATTGACTTTTTGATATCGAGGTCGGAATCCGATTCTGGAAATTGGAATAGCTTCGTTATGTCATTTATGACTTATGTGCAAAATTTGAAGTCATTCCGGATTGATTTGATGTATTTCGGCACAAGATATAGAATTTGAAAGTTTAAAGTTTATTAGGCTTGAATTGAGGTGCGATTCGTAGTTTTAGCGTTGTTTAATGTGATTCGAGGCTTCGACTAAGTTCGTATGATGTTTTAGGACTTGTTAGTATAATTGGTTGAGGTCCCGAGGGGGCTCGGGTGAGTTTCGGGGTAGTTTCGGACCATTTCTAGGCCATTTTTAGTTGTTGGTTTCTGCCTACAGAGGTGTGCATCGTGATCGCGAATATTGGGTCGTGTTCGCGAAGAGCAAACAGCAGTTTGTAACCTTGTGAATCGCGATCGCGGAAGCTCTTTCGCGATTGCGTAGAACAAAATCTCTACTGCACTGAACCGATGTTGGAAGCTTATATCTCGCAATCTATAAGAAATTTGGAGATGATCCAAAAATGAAAGTTGTAGCTCTTGATGTCTAGTTTTCAGAAATGTAAAACATTTATCATTTGGAGTTGTGTACAAAAAGTTATGGTGGATACTATATAGGCTATCTAGGAAGAATTTGGAAATCTCTGTTGCACAGAGCTGGCTTTGGAAGCTTATATCTAACAATCTATAAGGAATTGGGAGATGAACAACAAATGAAAGTTATAGCCTTGGTGTCTAGTTTTTATAAAGTCAAACCATTTGCAATTTGGAGTTATGTACAAAAAGGTATGACCATTAAACTAGAGGCTCTCTGGAAGAGTTGAGGAGTTTGTTCTTCGCGATCGCAAAGCATTTTTCGCGATCGCGAATAGCAATTTTGGGGCTGAAAAGAAGATATATTTCGAGGTTTCGGCCATTTTAACACATTTGGAGCTATGGAGCTCGGATTGAAGCGATTATTTAGGCGATTTTCACCATATGGATTGGGGTAAGTGATTCTAACTCGGTTTTGGTTAAATTACATGAATCTATTATTGTTTTTATCCACAAATTAGTGTTTTGGGTTGAAAATAGTAGAAAAATTCATAGACTTTAATTGAGGATTTGAAAGCCGAGTTATGGTCGGATTTGAGTAATTTTGGAATGGTTGGACTCGTGGTTGAATGGGGGTTCGGATTTTGTGAGTTTTATCGGATTTCGAGACGTGGGCCCCACAGGTAATTTTTGGGGCGTAATTTCGGATTTTTGGAAATATTAATATTTTGATATGAAATTAATTCCTATAATTTTTGTGAGCGGAAGGAAATTAATTGTGACTAGATTCGAGTTGTTTGGAAGTTGATACGCGCAGAATGGAATTTCTGGAGCATTGCTTAGCTTGCTCGATATTGGATTTGGCTTGTTTGAGGTAAGTAACTCTTCTAATCTTGGAGCTGAGGGTATGAACCCTGAATATATGTATTATGTGAATTGTTGGTAGGTGACGCACGTGCTAGGTGACGGGCGTGTGGGCGTGCACTATAGAAATTGTGACATAATTGTTTCTGTGGAATTTTGTAGTTAAATAATCTTGGCATTTTCCATGTGATTTTATGTGTTAAAAAATTGAGCTGAAAAGCATATTAAAAATCGTGTTGAGGCTATGTGCCAGTATTATTAGGACCCACAGAGGTCATATTGCTGTGAATTATTTGTTTTAAATTGAAAATTATACTCAGTCATATTCATGTCATTACATATCATATCTCAGTCTCTGTTATTATTTATTGATACATCATATCATCATTTTTGGGCTATTTTCATGACATTGTGAGCCCATGAGAGAGAGACTGGAGAGATTGATAACTGAATGAGGCCGATGGCCTGATTGTGAGGATTATTATGTGGATCGGGGCTGCCCGCCCGCAACAGGCCATGGTGGCTTTATATATATTATATTATTGTACGTGAGTTGGCCGTGCAACACGTGAGTTGGCCGTGCGGATACATATATTATACTATTGCACGTGAGTTGGCCGTGCAGCACGTGAGTTGGCCGTGTTGATACATATATTATACTATTACACGTGAGTTGGCCGTGCAGCGCGTGCGTTGGCCGTGCGGATCCAGATATGAGTTGTCCGTGCGGATTCAGATATGATATTAAAGCACGTGAGTTATCCGTGTAGCACGTGAGTTGTTCGTGCTTATAGCGCTTGGGCTGTAGGAGCCCCTCATGAGTCTGTACACACCCCCAGTGAGCGCAGTCGACTATAAACAAGGATCGGGCTGCACGCCGCAACATGTATTGTATAGCGCTAAGTGATTGAGTGTGTTGAACATAGTGAGAGAGAATGCGAGACAATGAGATTGAGTACTCTGAGAGTGTGAGTACATGAGTACAATCTATGAGATACATTGCATTGACATGCATACATGACATATATGCAAAGAGATGTGTTTTCCTCATGCTGTACGGTATCACATTATTCATGATTTCTCACACATGTTGACAGATAGGCATTGTAATGCATTTGTTTTACAAGGGTTATCTGGAAAGAAAATGAAACATATTATTTATTATTGAAAGGATTTTGGAAAAATTATTGCTTTCAAACTTATTCATATTTTTGGAAATTTCGGTGAACGATTTGGGTTTTTCACTGATGTACTTGAAAGGAAGAACTATTATTTTTGAAATCATGATTTGGCTGAGCATTTTATCTCTGAGTTACTTCTGGTAATATTTATTTTATGTTGTTATGGATTATTGTGGACTAGTGGTTTTGGACCCGACCTTGGTAGAAGCTCGTCACTACTTTCAACCTAAGGCTAGGTTTGTTACTTACTCAGTATATGGGGTCGGTTGTATTGATACTACACTTTTACACATTGCGTGTAGATGTTGGGTGTTGTTGTTGATGTGCTCGATGGTTGCGGGATTTGAAGATGTACCAGCGTTTCTGTTGTAGCTGCCTCTTGTTCATGGTAGCCTTAGATTTATAAAAGCTATATTTATGTATTATTTAAACAGACTATGTAATTATTTTATTTCCACTTTGTATACTCTATTCTTAGAAGCTCATAATTTGTACTACCAGTTCTTGAGAAAATGTAATGGTTTTATATATTTTCTTTAATAATTGTCTTGTTAAATTACATTGGAACTGGTTAGTGAATAGTTGGCTTACCTAACGGGTTGGGTTAGGTGCCATCACGACTAGTTGAATTTTGGGTCGTGACACAGAGTCTTTAATTAAACATCTATAATTGATAGCAAGGTCGTTACTCATGATTCATGAAAACGAGATTACCCACTTTTGTTTGGGGTCATGCTATTTTGCATGCAACAATGCTAGTTCGTCTTAGACCGATAAATTATCATAAATATTCCCCGTTGCAATTAGTTTTGGGTCATAAACCTAATATATCCCATTTAAGAATTTTTGGGTGCGTAGTATATGTGCCTATAGTACAGCCATATCGCACCAAGATGGGTCCTCAAAGAAAGCTAGGAATATATGTTGGGTTTGAATCGCCCTCCATTATTTGCTACCTCGAAACATTAACGGGAGATTTATTCACTGCTTGCAGATTGTCGATTCGATGAGGCATTTTTCCCAAAACCAGGGGAGAAATTGGTGAAATCAAACGAGAAATTTCGTAAACAAATCCATCGTTGTCTCATCTTGATCCACGTGCCTCTATTTGTGAAAAAGTGGTGCAAAAGATTATTCATTTGCAGAAAATAGCAAATCAAATGCCATACGTATTTACGGATCTGCAAAGGATAACAAAATCACATATCCCTGCAGAGAGTGTTCCAATCCGTATTGATATCCATGTTGAACAATCTTGTAGTATCATAGATAATGAGTCAAAAGCACACCTAAAGTGTGGTAGACCATTGGGTTCTAAGGATCGAAGTTGTAGAAAAAGAAAAATAAATGATCAATATGACACTACGAATGAGTCTCATAAAGAAACCCATGATTTAACCAATCATGAGATTCACGAGGAAATCAATGAGACTGAGACTCAAGAAAATAAGGAACTATCAATAAACTCAATCGATATTGAGACAGATTTGAATCGAATGAATATAGTGGTGGATTATGTCTTTGCATACAATGTTGCATCTAGCATTATGCAAGATAATGAGGATCTTGAACCTCAATCCGTTGGAGAATGTAGACAAAGACGTGATTGGCAAAAATAGCAAGAAGTAATTCAATCTGAGTTGGATTCACTTGAGAAACGTGAAGTTTTTAGGTCTATAGTCCAATCAACTAAATGTGTTAAGCCTGTTGGCTATAAATGGGTCTTTGTACGTAAAAGGAATGCGAAAAATGAGGTACAAAGATATAAGATACGCTTTGTTGCACAAGGATTTTCACAATGGCATGGTGTCGATTATGAAGAGACTTATTCTCCTATTATGGATGCTATAATGTTCCGCTATCTCATTAGTTTTGATGACCATGAAAAGCTTGACATGCATTTAATGGATGTGGTTACAACCTACCTTTACGGCTCACTTGATAATGAGATATACATAAAATTTTTTGAGGGATTTAAACTGCCTGACACACATAATTCAAAGTCCCGAGAAATATTTTTAATCAAATTACAAAGATCTTTGTATGGTCTAAAGCAATCAGGAAGAATGTGGTATAACCGCCTTAATGAGTATTTATTAAAGGAAGGTTATATAAATGATGTCATTTGTCCATATGTTTTTATAAAGAAAACAACATCGGAGTTTGTTGTACTTGTTGTATATGTTGATGACATGAACCTTATGGAACTCCTACAGAACTCCAAAAGGAAATTGATTATTTAAAGAAGAAATTCGAGATGAAAGATCTTGGAAAGAGAAAATTATGTCTTGGTTTGCAAATTGAATATTTGGCAAACAGGACTTTTGTTCATCTATCTGCCTACATAGAAAAGGTATTGAAATGATTTACAAGGATGGAGCACATCCATTAAGTACTTCGATGATTGTTCGATCACTTGATGCGAATAAGGACTCGTTTCGACCTCAAGAAAAGAATGAAGAACTTCTTGATCCTGAAGTACCATATCTTAGTGCAATTAGTGCACTAATGTATCTTGCCAACACTACAAGGCCGGGCATAACTTTTTCAGTTAATGTCTTATCAAGATATAGCTATGCTCCTACAAGGAGACATTGTAATGGAATTAAACACATATTGCGGTATCTAAAAAGGACTACCGATATGGGCTTATTTTATGGCAATGATTGCAGTCCCGATCTTGTTGGTTATGCCGATGATGGGTATTTATCTGACCCATACAAGTCTCGATCTCAAACATGCTATTTGTTTACATGTGGAGGCACTGCCATATATTGGCAATCGACTAAGCAATCAATGGTGGCCACTTCATCTAATCATGCTGAGATAATCACTATTCATGAAGCAAGTCGAGAATGTGTATGGTTGAGGTCTATAATACACCTTATTCAAGAAAAATATGGTTTGAATTGTGACAAACTACCCACAATTTTGTATGAAGACAATGCATCATGCATAACCCAATTGAAGGGAGGATTCATAAAAGGAGATAGGACAAAGCATATTTCACCAAAGTTATTTTTCACATATGATCTTCAAAACAATGGTGATATCAATGTAAAACAGATCCGTTCAAGTGATAATATGACTGATTTGTTTGCCAAATTTCTACTGACGTCAACCTTCAAGAAACTAGTGTACAAGACTACCGATATGGGCTTATTTTATGGCAATGATTGCAGTCCCGATATGGAGAAGTTAATATGCGGTGTACTCTTTTTTCCTTACAAGGTTTTGTCCCACTGGGTTTTCCTTGCAAGGTTTTTAATGAGGCAACCAAAAAGCGTATTTCTAAACATGTGTACTCTTTTTCCTTCACTAGGATTTTTTTTTCTAATAAGGTTTTAACAAGGCACATTATCTATGGACATCCAAGGGGAAGGGTTATAAGAAATATCAAATTATAGTGGATGTCTACTCTTCCTTCATGAGCTTCATCTCAAATGCTTAATGACATATTTTCTATGTTTTTTCATACCTATATAAAGGCATTGTAATAGATGAAAAGAACACACAATAGAAGAAGAAATAAAATCTCTTCCCTCTCTCTATCTCCATTTCGTATTCATGTTTTACTAAATTGCTTTTATTTCATAACAATATACGTTTTCTTGAATTTTTGTTACCTTCTTCACGCTACTAAAAAGCTGAAATTACCTATGTGTCGCTAAATGCTCTTTGATAATTTAACGCTAATCTAGCGAGAAATTTATTAAGTTACAAAATATGTTTGTCACTAACCTCTATTTTTTAGTGTGTCAATAATTCAGTTTGTAACTGGCCTTTTGCTTCTTACTCTTTCTGATTAATATTATTTTATATTTATATATGTCTATATCCGTGTAGAAGAAGCGCATGTAGTTGGGGCAGAGACAATGCATAAATTGGCTGTTTATGTTAGCATGTGAGAGAAAGGAAGAAGGGAAAGAGGAAAGGTGGAAATCAAGTTGCCTTTAACTTATTTTTAAGTTATTAATTTTAATTTTTACAAATAATTATCTTTCATGTTACCTCATAATTAAAATATTCTTTTTACAACAAAAAAAAGGCTACCTTGTAAAAAAAAAAGGTTTGTATACGGTTAAAACCGGAACCACCCGATTTTACTATTTGACCGAGACCGGGAGGCTGCATCGAAGGATGGTCTCATAACGGAACAGACTAAACCACGAGGATAAGGTACCGAGTTCATAATCGAAGTACCTATCGAGATCGAGGATAGTAGCGATCGAAGCCAAATGAGACAGACATCAAACAAGATCGAAGATAGCACAATAACAGAAAGGCGAGATATCCGTGACTGGTCGAGGATCATGGCGTAAATTTCAGAACGGATCAAATCAGAAACGATTAATTAGCTAATCATGGGATTTCCTTCTGTAATTAGAATTATACCATAAGTGGAATTCCTTTACTATAAAAAGAGGGGTTCTAATCATTTATAAGGGACATTGTTCACAGATACAAAAAGCAATATAATTCTCTTTCTCGTTTATACTATTGTTCATCAGCTTGTTATATTGTAATTGTTCTTGCATCAACCAGTTCGAGGGTATCCAAACTCGAGGGCTGAGTTCCATTCTAACACGGGTGTTCTTTACATTATAGTTCATTTATGTTATTAATCTTCATATTTATGAATTGGTATTAAGTAAAATCACGTGTCCTTAGAACCACATTATAAGTTTAACCGTTATCTAATTTTTTTGGATAAACAGTTTGGCGCCCACCATGGGGCCGAGGATAATAGTGATTGCTTAATACTGATTCCGATAACACACACTGCTTTACACTTGTTCTCGTAAGAATCTTTATTTTCAGGATAAACATGTCAATCTCACAAGCAACGCCTACACATGGTGACAACGGCCTCGAATTTCACGGGGAAAATGACAATATAGCCGCCCCAAGGATCGAGGTGCCTCAGGCTGACCTCAAGAGAGCACCAATTGAAAATCTCATCGATGTCAGTTTACATGTCGCCCTAAATGCAAATTTGGGCGTTGATCCCGAAGGTAGCGTACGCAGGGAAGTTTGATCAGGTGGTCGAGGTACGCAGGGCAGAGAAGATGGCAGAGTTAGCCTCCAATTAATATTCAAAATGTTACTGGCTGAACAAGCCGCTATAGCACAAGTCAGTTCACATGTCGCCTTAAATGCAAATTTGGACGTTGATCCCGAAGGTAGCGTACGCAGGGAAGTTCGATCAGGTGGTCGAGGTACGCAGGGCGGAGAAAATGGCAGAGTTAGCCTCCAATTGATATTCGAAATGTTACGGGCTCAACAAGCCGCTATAGCACAACTACAAAATCAGCACCGAACACCGAGTAGGATCGAACCAGAAGCTGTCCACAGGACCGAGCCTGTACCGGAAAAGTCGAACGCCAACAAATAGGGGACTAACACCGCCATTATGAAAATGCTTGAGGAGCTCACTAAACTGATTGAATTGGGAGAAAAGAAAATCGAGGCAAATGACAAGAAAGTATAGACATATAACTCCCGGGGTTGACCAAATACTGGGGGCACCACCGATTCTAAAGGGTATGGATTCAAAGAAATTCGTACAGAAGCCTTTCCCTCCACGTGTGCCAGAAATTCCTAAGTATAATGGGACCACCGACCCTAATGAGCATGTCACTTCTTATACATACGCAATAAAAGGGGAATGACTAAGAAGACGATGAGATTGTATCTGTTCTACTGAAGAAATTTGGAGAAACCTTGTCGAAATGAGCAATGATATGGTACCACAATTTGCCGCCTAATTCCATCGATTCCTTCGCCATGCTTGCAGACTACTTCATGAAGGCACATGACGGAGCAATAAAGGTTGTGACTAGAAAGTCGGACCTCTTCAAGGTGAAACAAAAAAACAACGAATGTTGAGGGAATTTGTATCTCGGTTTCATAGGGAACGCATGGAACTACCACCGGTCACAGAAGATTGGGCTGTTCAAGACTTTACTCAAGGTTTGAAAGAACGAAGTTCGACGGCATCACGATAGCTAAAGCAGAATTTAATTGAATATCCAGCGGTAACCTGGGCCGATGTACATAATCGGTACCAATTAAAGATCAGGGTCGAGGATGATCAATTGGGTACCCTTTTCAATTCTGTTTATCCAAATAGGCCCGTCGGCAGAACTCAAAGGGATATCGATAAAGAACCCCGGTCGAACAGAGATCGGTATCAACCATACAACGTAGATCGTAGAAACAACGGCCCAGGATGCAATCCCATCCGAAAAGATCGAAGGAATGATCGAGGACAGAGCTCTCGAGGGCTCATGAGCAAAAGTGGCTTTGATAAACATGTCGATCCCACAGAAGCACCACGATTATCGACGTATCAGGTATTATGTCAGCCATTGGGATAATCAAAGATACTAGATGGCCCAGACCCCTATAAGCCGATCCATCCCAAAGAAACCCTAATCAAATATGCAAATACCATGGTACACATGGCCATAGAATCGAAAACTGCAGACAACTGGAGGAGGAGGTGGCCCGTCTATTCAACGAGGGTCACATTCGAGAATTCTTGAGCGACCGAGCTAAAAACCATTTCAGAGAGAGGGATGCAAACAGGAAAAACGAGCAAGAAGAACCACAACACGTGATTCACATGATCGTTGGTGGGGTCGACATTCCACAATGGCCCGTGTTCAAACGCACTAAAGTATCAATCACCAGGGAAAAACAAAATCGAGACTATGTGCCAAAAGGCACTTTATCATTCAATGATGAGGAAGCAGAAGGGGTCTCACAACCCCATAATGATATTTTGGTAATCTCTATCCTTATGAATAAAATTCAGGTTAAATGTGTTTTAATTTATCCAGGAAGCTCGGCCAATATTATTCGATTGAGGGTCGTGGAGCAGCTCGGCCTACAAGATCAGATCATACCCGCAGTTCGGATTCTCAATAGCTTCAACATGGTGAGTGAAACAACTAAAGGTGAAATCATTCTACCAGTAAATGTATCCGGAACTATTCAAGAAACAAAGTTACATGTGATCGAGGGTGATATGAGATACAACGCACTGCTCAGAAGACCCTGGATTCACAACATGAGGGCGGTCCCCTCAACCCTTCACCAAATGCTAAAGTTCCCAACACTAGATGGAGTAAAAATGGTGTATGGGTAACATCATGCTGTCAAAGAGGTGTTCGCGGTCGACGAAGTAATACTTGTATCGGTGCTTTCATCAATAAAGGGATCAGAGTCCAAAGGAAAATAGGAAGCTAAATAGCAACCACAACCACCAGCCTCGACTCAGTCGGAGAAGCAGGGAACTGACGAGGATGATGACTACTGGACCCCTCGATCCTTCATAATCCCCGAGGATTCTGACGCCACCAAATCAACAGTCGAAGAGCTGGAGCAAGTCATATTGATCGAGCATCTACCCGATCGAAAGGTATAGCTGGGTACAGGGTTAACCCCCGAGCTCAGGGAATAATTCATTAAACTTCTTACCAATAATATGGATTATTTTTCTTGGTCCCACTTAGATATGACAGGGATCCCGCCGGAGATCACTACACATCGACTGAGCTTGGACCCGAAGCTCCGCCCTGTAAAACAAAAGAGAATGCCCCAGTCCTAGGTAAAACATGCATTCATCAAGGACGAGGTAGCCAAACTTCTCAAAATAGGATCCATTCGGGAAGTAAAATATCCCGAATGGTTAGCAAACATAGTCGTAGTCCCTAAAAAGGGAAATAAACTTAGAATGTATGTAGACTATAAAGATTTAAACAAAGCATGTCCTAAAGACTCTTTTCCTCTGCCGAATATCGATCGCATGATCGATGCCACGGCCGACCACGATATCCTTAGTTGAACAAATAGGTAAATCAATGGAGGTTTATATTGACGATATGCTAGTTAAGTCCCTACGAGCATAGGACCATACCTTCGATATTCTAAGGAAATACTACATGAAATTCAACCCGAAGAAATATGCATTCGAGGTCGGCTCTAAAAATACCGGTATTTGAAAAATCTAGAAACTCTGCCGAAATTTTGAAAACAAAAGAGAAAAAGAAAAGTCATTTCAAAATGAGTAAAAAAAATCATGTTTTTACTATTGTATCAAAAGAGACCGAACTACGCGGGTCTGATTCTCACCGGATGTGAGATACGTATGCAAACCTCATCGGTTCTGGCCCCAATTTTTAAAAATCCAAAAAAAACATTTCTTTAATTCCTTCTTTAGGCTTTTCTTAGAAAAATCCAAACAAATAAAAGATAAGAAACTTTTTAAACCCAAAAATAGTTTTTCTTTGTAGAAGTCTTTCATTTGAAAAAAAAGAAAACAAATCAAATCAAAATCCAAAAAAGAAAAAAAAAAACTTCCACCATTTTTAGAAGTCTTTTGCCCAAAAATTCAAAAAATCAAAAATCAAAAATCAAATATCCAAAAATATTTTTCTTTCTTCTTTAGAAGTCTTTATTTCGAAAAATTTAAAAAAATAAATCAAAACCAAAAATCCAAAAATGCTTTCTTTCCTCTTTAAAAGTCTTTCCTTCGAAAATTCAAAAAGAAAAAAAAATATATTCTTTTTCTAAACGCTTTCATAGTCTGAGTGTTATAAAAAGTAAGTAAAAAAAAGTTAGTTTATTTACTCCATTCCCGATCTTCTTGAACTACGCGGGTCTGATTCTTACCGGATGTGAGATACATAGCCAATCCCCATCAGATTCGATCATAGCCATAAACAAATTGAGTAAAAAAATAAAATGAAAAAAAGAAAAAAACAATTGAGTGAAAAAGAAAGAAAAGAGTGACAAAAAATAACAGAGAAAAACAAAGAGCAAAAAACAAGAAAAAGAAAAAAAAAAGAAAAAGAAACCAAGATATGAAAAAAAAAAGTCAAAAAAAAAATTCAAAAAACAAAATATCTCCCTAGAAGGAATCAGTTCACCCCTGTTGGTGAATCATATTCGAGCTTGTTCCAAAAGAGATACGGAAGACTGTTGGACTCTTAAGAGAGCAGTGGAAGACCTCATCGAGGTCAAGACAATAATGCTTAGAGATGATGAAGCCCCTAATATGATAAACAATCCTCTGCCTACTCACACCAATGGGCCAGTAGTCGGAATGATCAGTGAAGATGAGGAATTTGATCCAACACTAAAAGCAACAGTAGCCATTGCCGCGACAGAAGAGAAACCTTAAAACGGGCGCCAAACCTGAAAAGTTCTCTGTCAGATGGGAGTCTCGGTAGCCGGTCTTGTTATCTTTTCCGCGTCTGAATTATTTCAGGGTGTAATCCGGACGTTTTACTTTTATTGTCTTACTTTCTCATGTAAATTCTTCTATCTTTAAAATTTTTAAAAAAATCAAATCAAATGAAATTAATATTTCATTGTACAGGAATGTCTCTTTTCTTAATCTTGTCACCTTCCTTATTCTCTTTTTAGTTCTATTAATGCAAATTTTAATAACATGACATGCTTGCGGACTTCATGCCCAGATCTTAAAACGCTATCAGACTTCGAAATAATGAATTATGAATTAAAATGCAATGAAGATAAATTTAAGAAAATAAAACAAAGAATCGGAACATCTAAAAAATATTGGCTCCAAATTGGAAAGGTCCATACATTGTAGCGAGAATACTACCAAAAGGGAGCGTTGTACCTAGAAAGCATCGAAGGAAATGTCCCTGAAATAACTGTCAAAAGGTACTATGCCAGATCCTCTATATAGCATTAATGTTCTCCGGTTTGGATGAAGGAGGCTTTCATTCTCGCTACCCAAACACTATCAACCCTTTGCAAAACCTTTGGGCCGGTTACTTTTCTTTGATCACCCTATTTGAAACCTGAAAGTGTTATTGAAAAAAAAAACAAAAGAGGAAAAAAAACAAAAACAAAAGACAAAAAGAAAATGAAAAATAAAAAAAAGAAGAGGAAAAAGAAAGAGAAAAGAAAACAAAACAGAAGAAAAAGAAAAAGAAAATAAAATAAAAAAAGGTTCCTTGAACTACGTTCGACTTGATTCCGAAAGGATATGTAGACAGCCCCTCTCTTGGGTTCAGTCACACCAAAAACAAAATCCACATTTCCAAAAAAAAAAAAAATAAATAAAACTGGGGCAGATGTTACAATGGTTCGATAATGGTTTCGCCTTAAAGGTTCCAAAATTGTAATTCAATCCAAGTCATTTTTACCTAAATCCTTTTCAAGTCCTTCCGATCAATCGACGAGAATGTTCAAGAATTGGAGGATACAGTTACTTGGATCTGATACAACCAAATAAAAGAAATAAAATAAGAGAGTCTTATTGATTAAAACCCTCACGGGCATCATAGGGCGATGTCGAGCAGAGAAAATAAAAATAAGAGAGTCTTGTTAGTGAAACCCGCAAAGGGCACTATAAGGCGATTGTGAGAAGAGAAATGAGAGAGGTCAGCTGTTGAAAACCCTCAAAGGGCACTAATGATCGAAAAAAGAATATTCACAGCCATTGGCATCGACACAGTCCTGGGCAAGGTTTCTCGGTTTCGAGGCAAAGGTTGTGATGAATTTCTGAGAGTCGGACGGTTTACATAGATCAGGCATCCAGTCCAAAAGACATGTCATATTCATTAAAGTCTGTATGTACTCCAGATAAGTCCTTCTTTCCTTTCCCCGAAAGGGATACCTATTATCTAAATTCATTGTCCATTCCATTGTTTGTTGTTTTTTGAATCCCTTTCGGTCTAACTTTGTTCCAAAACTAAGGCGAAGAAGGGATGGCAAGACTGATTTACCAGGCTTTTGTTTGACACAAGCTAATATTCAAGAGGCACCCAGCCTCAGCATGGGCATCAAGTCAACCCCGATTTTCCATGGTGGCTGATGCTTTGAAATCAAAAACACTCGAAAGGAGGAAATCAAATTGAAAGTGCCTACAAGGAAAAATGAAGTTGAATAGGTTAAGTACCAAATGGCTAACCGTTTTGGCAAAGTTGGAAAAGCTAAAGGTTTCCCAATGCTGTGAAATTGAAAGTTTTACAGGAAAGAAGTCGAAAGTGAAATACCACAAAGGCAAAATAAATTTGAAATTGTTAAGTCCCACGCGACCAACCGTCATGTAAAAGTTTGAAAATTCAAAGGCTCTCCGGGGCCATAAATGCAAGTGGTATTCATGAAACTTCTAATGATAGGTTGAAATCATCATCAAAAGAAGATGGGCACAAAGCCAAGCTGCCAAAGACATCTAGGCCACAAACCAACCACCACTTTTAAAACTCACAAATTTTCTTTATTTGGAGCAGGAATAAAGGAGTACATAATGGCGATTCCTAAATGACGAATGTCACCAAAGGTAAGTTTCTTTAAAATCTTCACTTTCCTTTATTTTTAGCATGCATTACTACAGCTCATACCTCTCATTTTCGTAGCTTAACCCAGGTAGAACCTTTTCGCCTAGGGGGATCCAGCTCATAGTTCTGGGTAGAAGTACTCTTCGCTCAGGTTGTTTTACATAGCTTAACCCAGGTAGAACTTTTTCGCCTAGGGGGATCCAGCTCATAGTTTCTGGGTAGAAGTACTCTTCGCCCAGGCTGTTTTTCATAGCTTAACCCAGGTAGAACCTTTTCTCCTAGGGGGATTCAGCTTATAGTTTCCGGATAGAAATACTCTTCGCCCAGGCTATTTTTCGTAGCTTAACCCAGTTAGAACATTTTTTCCTAGGGGGATCCACCTCATAGTTTCCGGGTAGAAGTACTCTTCGCCCAGGATATTTTACGTAGCTTAACCCAGGTAGAACCTTTTCGCCTAGGGGATCCAACTCATAGTTCCGGGTAGAAATACTCTTCGCCCAGGCTATTTTTCGTAGCTTAACCCAGGTAGAACCTTTTCGCCTAGGGGGATCCAGCTCATAGTTTTCGGGTAGAAGTGTCACGACCCAATTTCTCCTCCGTGTGACGTCGTGATGACACCTATTCTCTACAACTAGGTAAGCCTAACACTTTGCGGAATAATGAAATAAAATTATAAATTTAACCAACTATTCAAAAAATACACAACAATCCCCAAAATCCGGAACATCGTGAATCACAAACTACAGAAGGAAAAGTCTAGTGTCTCTATACATCAGAATCTAACAAGGAAGATACATAAAATAATGGACATGAGAAAGAGTAGAAGGGGACTTTGAGGTCTGCGGACGCAGCAAATATACCTTGAAGTCTCCAAAGCTGTCCCGGCTCACCGATAGTGCGGCTGATAAGGTGCATATAGACCTGCACATGAAAAACATATGCATAGAGTAGCATGAGTGCACCGCAATTGTACCCAGTAAGTGCCAAGCCTAACCTCAGTCAAGTAGTGACGAGGTCAGGTCAAGGCCCTACCGTAGTAAATATAATAAATTAAACAGTAAAAGATATAAGTAAAATTTACGGTAATACAGTTAAACAAATTCTCGAAAATTTAACAATTAAAGGAGCCCTCTACTCAGAACAAAGTAAACACAATGGGGAATCTCCCGGGATGCCGTCCCTTAGTTCCGAATGAATATGCAGTACAAGAGAATCTCCCGAAAAACGTCCGTAGTCCCAAAGTAATATGCAATGCTGAGGGATCTCCCGGAATACGTCCGTAGTCCCAATTTAAATAAGCAATGCTGGGGGATCTCCCGGAATACGTCCGTAGTCCCAAAGTAAATATGCAGTACTGGGGGATCTCCCTAAATACGTCCGTAGTCCCAATTTAAATATGCAATGCAAGATACAATGACAGGTATGGCCTCGAATTATACAGTTTACACTAATCACAGATAAGGAAAATAGGGATTTAACTAAGGATGACACACAGAATGTCAATTAGGCAGTTAAAACACGTAAGCATGCTTTTCTAGTCTAAACTAAACAATTAAACATTATTAGTGCAATTCAATAAGAGAAATCATTTATGATTTAAAAAGGATAAATGAGATTTTTGCAATAATAGCCCGTGTATGTACTCGTCACCTCACGTACACGGTGCCCACACACCAAATAATATCGAAATATCCTAAGGGGAAAGTCCCCAATACAAGGTTAGGCAAACCACTTACCTCGAACCAAGCTCAATCAATCGGTCACAATGCGTTTCCCACGAATATTCGGCTCTGAATGGCCCAAATCTAGCCAAAAGAAATTACATATCATAAATACAACCATAATAGACTCATCTAATTAATGAAATCAACATTTAACAAAAAATCCAAAATTAACTCAAAATTCACCCATGGGCTCCACGTCTCGGAATCGGGTAAAAGTCGCAAAATACGAACACTCATTCACTCACGAATTTACTCGTACCAAAATTGCTAAAATACGATACCAAAATCTAGATCAAAACCCCAAAATTCGGCCTAAGAACTTTTCTCAAATTTTCACCCCAAATCCGAAATTAAACAATGAATTCAAGCATAGATTAGTGGAATATAACCATAAAGGATTTAAGAATCGATACCCAATCGATATCTCTGAAAATCTCTTAATCCCTCATCCAAAATCCGAGCTCCCAACTTAAGTTTTTGATAAAAATGGCATAACCTCAGTTTTTTTGGAACTTTAATACTGTCCAAACGCATCCTTCTTCGCGAACGCTGCCATACCCTCGTGTTCGCGAACTACAAGTTACTTCGGCCCAAACATCCTCCATCGCGAACATGATGCACATGTCGCGAATGTGAAGACCACTCAGCTTGACCCTTCGCGAACGCGGGATCTCCATCGCGAACGCGAAGAACGAAAATCTCGCCTGCCTCCAGTTCTTCTTCGAGAACGCGAGGACCATGTCGCGAACGTGTAGCTTCGAGGTTCCACACCTTTCTCCATTTCAAGCCTAAATGAGCTACGGACCTCCAAAACACAATCCGGACACGCCCCTAAACCCAAAATCACCTAATGGAGCTAACGGAACCGATGGAATTCAATTATAGAGTCGTCTTCATACATTTCTGACTATGGTCCAAATCCTAAGGCTTAAGCTCTCGTTTAGGGACTAAGTGTTCCAAAACACTCCGAAACTCAAAACCAATCATACCGGTAAGTCATAATAACAGAAATAGATATGGGGAAAGCAGTTAATAGGGTATCGGGGCTATTACTCTTAAAACGATCGGCCGGGTCATTACATCATCCCCCTCTTAAAACAATCGTTCGTCCTCGAACGAGTATAAAGACATACTTGAATCTGTGAAAAGATGAGGGTAGTGGCTGCGCATATCCCGCTCGGTATCCCAAGTCGCCTCCTTGACCGACTGGACTCTCCATTGGACCTTTACTGAAGCAATATTCTTTGACCTGAGCTTTCTGAGCTGCCTGTCCAAAATGACTACTGCTCCTCAACATAAGATAGATCCTTGTCCAACTGGACTGAGCTGAAATCCAATACATGAGTCGGATCACCGTGATACTTTCGGAGCATAGACACGTGGAATACCGGGTGAACTCCTGCTAGGCTAGGAGACAAGGAAAGCTCATAAGAAACCTCCCCAACTTGCCTCAATATCTCAAAAGAACCAATGAACCTCATGCTCAGCTTTCCTTTCTTCTCGAACCTCATGACGCCCTTCATAGGCGATACCCGAAGCAAGACCCTCTCACCAACCATAAATGCAAAGTCACAAACCTTCTGGTCCGCATAACTCTTCTGCCTGGACTGGGCTGTGCTAAGTCTCTCCTGAATCACCTTCACCTTATCCAGGGCATCCTGGACCAAATCTGTACCCAACAATCGGGCCTCGCCCGACTTAAACCATCCCACTGGGGACCGGCACCGCCTACCATACAAAGCCTCATACGGTGCCATCTGAATACTGGACTGGTAACTGTTGTTGTAAGCAAACTATGCAAGTGGCAAGTATTGGTCCCATGACCCTCCGAACACCATCACATAGGCACATAGCATATCCTCAAGAATCTGAATCGTACACTCGGACTGCCCGTCCATCTGAGGGTGAAAGGTTGTGCTCAACTCCACCCTAGTACCCAACTCCCGCTGTACGGCTCTCCAAAACCGTGATGTGAACTGTGTACCTCTGTCTGAAATGATGGATACTGGAATACCATGAAGGTGGACAATCTCTCCGATATAAATCTCAGCCAGCCTCTCAGAAGAATAAGTGGTCAATACTGGAATAAAATGAGCTGACTTGGTCAGCCGATCCACGATAACCCAAATAGCATCGAACTTTCTCAAAGTCCGTGGAAATCCAACTACAAAGTCCATGGTGATCCGCTCCCACTTCCACTCTGGGATCTCTAACCTCTTAAGTAATCCACCCGGCCTCTGGTGCTCATATTTGACCTGCTGACAGTTGAGACACTTGGCCACAAACCCAACTATACCCTTCTTCATCCTCCTCTACCAATAGTGTTGTCTCAAATCCTAGTACATATTCGCAACACCGGGATGAATGGAGTACTGCGAGCTGTGGGCCTCCTCGAGAATCAACTCCCGAAACCCATCTACATTGGGCACACAGATCCGGCCCTGTATCCTCATCACACCATCATTACCAATAGTCACATCTCTGGCATCACCTCGCCGAACCCTGTCCTGAAGAACTAGATGATGAGGATCATCATACTGGCACTCCCTGATATGGTCATAAAGAGAAGACTGAGCAACCTCACAAGCTAATACCCGGCTAGGCTCTGAAATATCCAATCTCACAAATTGACTGGCTAAGGCCTGAACATCCAAGGCTAAGGGCCTCTCAGCTACCGAAAGATACGCCAAACTCCCCAAACTCTCTGCCCGGCGACTCAAGGCGTCGGCCACTACATTGGCCTTCCCCGGGTGGTATAATATAGTGATATCATAGTCTTTAAGTAGCTCCAACCACCTCCGCTGACGCAAATTAAGATCCTTCTGCCTGAACAAGTGCTGCAAACTCCGGTGATCAGTGTAAATCTCACAGGGAACGTCGTACAAATAATGACACAAGATCTTTAGGGCTTGAACAATAGCTGCTAACTCGAGATCATGAATCGGATAATTCTTCTCATGAACTTTCAACTGTCTAGACGCATAGGCAATCACCCTACCGTCCTGCATCAATATCGCTCCAAGGCCAATCCTAGAGGCATCACAGTAGACAATGTAGGAACCCGAACTTGTAGGCAATACTAATACTGGGGCTGTAGTCAAAGCTGTCTTGAGCTTCTGAAAGCTCTCCACACACTCCTCGGTACACCTAAACGGAGCACACTTCTGGGTCAATCTGGTCATAGGTTCCGCAATAGATGAAAATCCCTCTACAAAGCGACAGTAATACCCCGCCAAACCAAGAAAACTCCAAATCTCCATAGCTGAGGACGGCCTGGGCCAACTCTGCACTGCTTCAATCTTCTTCGGATCCACCTAGATCCCCTCACTCGATATTATATGACCCAAGAATGCCACTGAGTCTAACCAAAACTCACACTTTGAAAATTTTGCATACAACTTCTTTTCTCTCAAGGTCTGAAGTGCAGTCCTCAGGTGCTGCTCATGATCTTCCCGAGACCAGGAATATACCAGGATGTCGTCAATAAACACAATGACGAAGGAATCAAGATAAGGCCGGAACACACTATGCATCAAACGCATAAAGGCTGCTGGGGCACTGGTCAGCCCAAATGACATGACAAGAAACTCATAGTGACCATATCTGGTCCGGAAAGCAGTCTTCGGGATGTCCGGCTCCCGAATCTTCAACTGATGATAGCCAGAACGCAAGTCAATCTTGGAAAATACCTTGGCACCCTGTAACTGATCAAATAATCATCAATACGAGGCAATGGGTACCTGTTCTTCACTGTGACTTTGTTCAACTGGCGGTAATCAATACACATACGCATAGAACCATCCTTCTTCTTCACAAATAAGACCGGAGCACCCCAAGGTGATACACTAGGCCTGATGAAACCCTTATCAAGCAACTCCTGCAACTGCTCCTTCAACTCAGGAATATCCATACGGTAGGGAGGAATAGAAATGGGCTGAGTGCCCGAGAACAAATCAATGCCGGAATCAATATCTTTGTCGGGCGGCATGCCCGGAAGATCAGCTGGAAACACATCTGGAAAGTCCCTCACTACTAGAATTGACTCAATTATAGGGCTATCAATACTGACATCTCTCACATAAGATAGATACGCGTCACACCCCTTCTCAACCATTCGTTGAGCTTTAAGAAAATAAATAACTATGCTAGGTACCTCTCCACTCTAATCGCGGTAAACCTGGCATAGCGAGTGTCACAGTTTTAGCGTGATAATCAAGAATAGCATAATGGGGCGACAACCAGTCCATGCCCAAAATAATATCAAAGTCCACCATGCTGAGCAATAATAAATCAGCTCTGGCCTCAAAACTACTAAAAGCAATCAAACACGACCGATACACGCGGTACATAACAAGAGAATCTCCCACAAGAGTAGATACATAAATAGGGGAACTCAAAGAATCCCGAGATATCCCAAAATATGGAGCAAAATAAGAAGACACATATGAATACATAGAGCCTGGGCCAAATAATACAGATGCATCCCTATGACAGACATGGACGATACTTGTAATGACTGAATCTGAAGCAACGACCTCTGAACGGGCTGGAAGGGCATAGTACCTGGCCTGGCCTCCCCCTCTAGGGCAACCTCAACCTCCCCGACCTCTACCTCGAGCTGGCTGAGGAGGTGGGGTGGCAGTTGGTTCTAGAAGAATGGCCGAAGGACCCGGTGGAGCACGTGGAAGCTGATAAGTCCGTGGAGGTGCACCTCTCCTGGCTCTGGGAAATCTCTAACCATGTGGCGAGTGTCACCACACTCAAAACAACCCCTTGGAGGATGCGGCGGCTGAGACTGACTCGGACCTGGCCTGTTGGACTGGCCGGTAATAGCACCTCAAGTAGGAGGCATACTGGATACTGGCGGTGCATAATAGGGTTCCTGAGGTCTAGGAGGAGCTGGAACACCGCTGGCTGCTGGAAGAGCTGAATGAACAAGGTGAATCACAAAGCCCTTACCATAGCGTGATGCTGGTGCACGAGCTCCTGAATAATGACCAGTCTCTCGAGACCTCTTGGCCTCTCTCTCATCTTTGTCCCGGGAAAGCATGCGCTCCACTCTCCTAGCAATGCTCACTGTCTGCTGATAACTGATGTCCATCTCCAACTCCCTGGCCATACTGATCCGAATAATGGGGAAGAGTCCCTCAATGAAGCGACGAACCCTCTCTCTGATTATAGCAACCAGAGCCGGTGCATGGCGAGCTAACTCACTGAAACTGACTACATACTCTGACACAGTCATAGCACCCTGACGTAGCAGCTCAAACTCTATGCGCCAAGCATCCCTGAGGCTTTGGGGAATGTACTCATGCAAGATCATCTCTGAAAACTGAGTCCAAGTGAGTGAGGTTGCCTCGTCCGAACTACTCAGCTCATAGGCATGCCACCACTGATATGCTGCTCCCCTCAGCTGGAAAGCGGTGAAAGAAACTCCACTCTTCTCCACAATACCCATAGTGCGGAGAATACGATGATACTCCTCAAGAAAACCCAGAGCATCATCTGAAGCTAGTCCGCTGAAAGTAGGTGGGTGATACTTCTTGTACCTCTCAAGCCTGAGTTGCTCTGCCTCAGAAGCTGCTGCCCTAACCTCGGGCTGAGTTGGAGCTACCGGCTGCATTGGTACAAGTTTTGTAAATTTTGTCGGATTTCGAGACATGGGCCCGGGGGCCGGGTTTGAGCCAATTTCGGATTTTGGTCTAATTTTGTAGCTTTTCTTGTGGAATTCATTCCATTAGAGCGTATTGATGGTATTTTACTGATTGTGAATATATTTGGAGAATTTGGAGGCCGAGTACAGAGGCAAGAGCATTGTGGGGTAGAGATTTGACCGGTTTGAGGTAAGTAACGATTGTAAATCTAGTCTTGAGGGTATGAAATCCCGAATTTCGTATCATTCTACTATTTTGAAGTGACGCACATGCTAAGTGACGGACGTGTGGGCGTGCACTGTTGGGGATTGTGACTTGGTCCATCCCGTAGCAGCTGTAAAGTTGCATACTTTGTTGAAACTATATGATGCTTATATGTTTTAGAAAGATTTTTCTGTAAATTAGGCTGAGTGCCATGTTTGGGCCTTGCGCCAGTGCTGTTTGGACCCTTATGGGTTTTTCTTACTATCCTCTCATTGTTTTCGATTGAAAATCTATACTCAGTCATGTTTATACTTGTTTACCGCATAACTCAGTTTTATGACTCTATTTTGATGCATATAAATATTTTGGGCCGAATGCCCTGTTTTACTAAAATGCCCGAGTGGCTTGAAAGGTTTATGACTGAGTGAGGCCGAGGGCCTGATTTGTAAGGATGAGTGTGGATCGAGGCTTCCCGCCTACAGCATACTTTATTATTATAGCATGTGAGTTATTTGTGCATCACGTGAGTTGTCCATATAGATTATAGCGCTTGGGCTAAAGGAGCCCCTCCGGAATCTGTACACACATCCAGTGAGCGCAGGTACCTACTGAATGCGAGTGCCGAGTGTTGAGTGATTGGGAGACATGAGTGATTGTGAGGTATGCCCGAGTGGCAAGCGTTATTGTGAGGTATGCCCGGGTGGCACGAGTGACTGTGAGGTTTTCCCGAGGAGTTGTATATAAGTGATGTTTTGCCCGAGGGGCTGTTTATGATTTCATCATTTTTGCTCACCTTTGCATTTTTTCTCTGTTTGAAAACTGTTGAAAAATATCTTTAAATGACTTTTACTGGAACTGGATTTAAACAAGATGTTTTGATTTAAATCCTGATTTTAAAGGCATGTGGTATTTTACTGAGATTTCATGATATGAACGTTATATGTTTTGTTGCTCGTCATTACTGCTCAGTCTTTATTTATTGTTGTTACTTACTGAGTTGGGGTACTTACGTTACTCCCTGCACCTTGTGTGCAGATCCAGTGTAGCTGGACACGGTAGCGGTTGTTGATTTTTTTCTGGTTACAGATTTTCTCGGAGATAGCAAGGTAGTTGTTGGTGATCGCAGCCCCTGCTCTTCTCCCTCTTATCTTCCTCTAGTTGTATTTAGCTATTTTTCAGGTTGAGTTAGCCTTGATATTGTTAGACAGATTGTAGTAGATGCTCATGAATAGTGACACCCTGATGTTGGGCTTCTCCTTCTGCACTTTTATTTTGATTTGAACTCTTTTACGAAGGTTTTTATGTTAAATAACATTGAAATTATCTTTGAAATGAAAATATCGATTTGTTTTGGAAATGAGTCGGCTTGCCTAGTTCCAAGATAGGCGCCATCACGACAGGGGTTAGTTTGGGTCGTGACAATAAGGAAACTGATTTGTTACTTGTTCCACAGTAGAGAAAAATGTTTTATGTGCTAAAATGAAACTGCCTAAACATGTGTATTCCATATTTCGTTGTGTAGTCAATGTTTTACTAGAATTATGTTACAACTTCAATGAAGAAGATAGGAAATCCTAAGGAACCAAGAGCAAGAATGGTCCCTGAACAGATTTTTCGGTGCACTGGCCGGCGTCGCCGATGGAGTCGATAACAAGAACGTAACAGAGAGAGCGGGGAAAGAAATCAATTTCAATATCAAATCACAATACAATTACAAGTCCTATTCCTCTGTTTATACAGAGAACATGATAGTTACAAAGTAGTCATCTACTCACGCACAACTCACATGGTCGATTAATTTGGCTCGTAACAAATACCCCTTTCTCAAAATATCCTTGTCCTCAAGGATGAATTGTGAAAACTGAACTTTGATTCCAATTGAATCAAATAGGAAATAACAATCGTCTAATACAAATAACTGGCACCATTGCCTTGTAAGTCAGATCAACATCTGGTTTGAGATCATACATAACCTTCTCAGACACCCCATCCTTTGTACTCTTGGTTTGCTGAAAACCTCTTTTTATAGAAGGATTTTCTTGGTTAGAAATAACCTTGTTCCATGGCTCATCATAAATTATCACGACTCAAATTCCGTCTAGTCGTGATGGCACCTAACCCAACCCGCTAGGTAAGCCAATTAACCACTGACCAATTCTAATAACAATTATTAAAGCAATCTAATTACAGAAAAATCTTAATCTTATACATTCCCCAAGAACTGGTAGTACAAATCATGAGCTTCTAAGAATAGAATATACAATGCTGGTATGAAGTAAATACATCATCTGTTACAAGAGTACATAAATAGAGTTTTATGAGTCTAAGGCTACCATGAACAAGAGACAACTACAACCGGAGCGCAGGTACATCTTCAGATCTAGCTCCCAACGAACACAACAACATCAACAACAAACATATGCACGCAAGGTGCAGAAGTGTAGTATGAGTACAACCGACATCATGTACTCAATACGTAACAAACCTAACCTTAGGTTCAAAGTAGTAACCAGCTTGTACCAAGGTCGGGTCCAAAATCAATAGTCCACAACAGTCTATAACATCGTAAAGCAAATAATACAAGAAGTAACTCAAAGATAAAAATGCTCAGCAAAATCATGATTTCTGAAAATAGTTTTGCCTTTCAAGTATATCAGTAAAAACCCAAATCGTTTGCCGAAGTTTCCAAAAATATGAGTATGTTTGAAAACAGTAATTTTCCCAAAATTTCTTTCAATGATAATTAAGATGTCGCATTTTCTTTCGAGATAACTAGTGTAAAACAAATGCATCACTATGCCCATTTGTCAACATCTGTGAGAAATCATGAATGATGTGATACCGTACAACATGAGAAAAATATATCTCTATGCATGTATGTCATGTGTACATGTCAATGCAATGTATCTCATAGATGAATTATGTACTCACACTCTCAGAGTACTCAATCTCATTGTATCACACTTTTCACTCATCATGTTCAACCACTCGGTACTGTATATGGCCCATACGGCCCAGGGAAGATCCATCCCGGAATATATACATCACTGACCATCAGTCACTTAGTACCGAGGAAGGCTAGTCCGGCCGCATGGAGAAGATCCATTAAATGCTTCAGACAAGATCCATGTCCAGGGAAGATCCATCCCTCAATAATATCAACCATGCTCACTGGGGGTGTACAGACTGCGGAGGGGCTCCTTCAGCCCAGGCGCTATAATCTTCACGGACAACTCATGTGCTATAATATCAATATTTGTATTCGCACGGACAACTCACGTGCTATAATAAGCCAATTTGGCCTGCTGCAGCGTGCAGCCTGATCCCATAATTATCCTCACAATCACGCCATCGGCCTCACTCAGTCATCAATCTCTCCGGTCTCTCAGGATCATAATGTCATAAAACTAGCCCAAAATGATGATATGATGAATCAATAAATAGCAATAGATACTGAGATATGATATGAAATAAAATTAATATGACTGAGTATAAATTTCAATTTAAACAGATAATTTACAGCAATATAACCTTTGTGGATCCCAATAATACTGCCCCACAACTTCAACATGATTTTTAATATGATTCTCAGCTAAATTTCTTCAACATACAAAATCGCATAGAAAATGCCAAGATTATTTGACTCAAAATTACACGGAAAACAATTACGACACAATTTCTATGGTGCACGCCCACACGCCTGTCACCTAGCATGTACGTTACCTTCAAACAATTTACATAATACGTATATTCAGGTTTCATACCCTCAACTCCAAGATTGAAAGAGTTACTTACCTCGAACAAGTCGAATCCAATATCGAGCAAGCTAAACAATGCTCCAGAAATTCCATTCTGCACGTAACAACTTCCGAACAGCTCGAATCTAGTCACAATTAATTTGATTCAATCCACACAATTTATATAAATTAATTCCATATCAAAATACTAATATTTTCCACAAAATTCGAAATTATGCCCCAAAAATCACTCATGGGGCCCACGTCTTGGAATCTGACGAAACTCATAAAATATGACAATACATCCAATTACAAGTTCAACCATACTATTTTACTCAAATCCGACTCTGAATCGGTATTCAAACTCAAAAAATTTATTTTGTGACATTATAGAAATTTCCTTCTATTTCTCTTGAAGATTCGATAATCTTACACAAAAAATGAAGATAAATTCATGTAATAAAATCACATGAGATTCAAGAACACTTACCCCAAGTTGTGTGGAAATATTCCTCTCCAAAATCGTCCAAACCAAGCTCCAAAATCCGAAACTTGGTGAAAATATCGAACCCTCGAACTTAAAAGGATTCTGCCCTGCACTTTCGCAGATGCGGACAAGAAGTCGCACCTGCGTCCCTCGCTTCTGCGGAAAAAAAACTCCCATCTGCGAGATAACATTGCCCAGCAACACCCGCACAGGCGGATACCAAATTCCGCTTTTGCGATGAGTTTCGCACCTGCGCTACAAAATGTGCTTTGTGTTCTTCCTCACCTTGCCTCTTTTCGCTTCTGCACCAAAAGCGTCGCACCTACGCAGATCAGCCGCAAGTTAGGCCATACCAGAACAAGAAACCTTCACCAAATGCAACATGAATGAAAATGATTTGTACCTCGTCTTAAACTCACCCGAGCCCTTCGGGACCCCGTTCGAACATATCAACAAATCTCCTAACATAATACGGATCTACTCGAGGCCTCTAAACATACATAACAATATCGAAACGATGAATCACACCTAAATTCGAAATCATTAAACTTTGAAACTTCAAATTCTATATCTTGTGCGGAAACACATCAAATCACGTCCGATTGATCTCAAAATTGCACACAAGTCACATTTCACATTACGGACCTATTTCAATTTTCAGAATCGGATTTTTATCCCGATATCAAAAAGTCAACCCCCGGGTCAAACTTCCAAAAAATACAACTTTCGCCATTTCAAACTTAATTCCACTACAGACCTTCAAATAATTTTTCGGACACGCTTCTAAGTCCAAAATCACCATACAGAGCTATTTGAATAACCAAAAGTCCATTACGGGGTCGTTTACACTTAAGTCGACATCCGGTCACTATTTTAACTTAAGCTTTAAACCTTGGAACTAAGTGTTCCAATTCATTCCAAAACCTCAGCGGACCCGAACCATTTACCCCGGTAATTTACACAACAACTGTAAAATATAATTTGAGCAGTAAATGGGGAAACAGGGTTGTAATACTCAAAACGACCGGTCGGGTCGTTACATAAATCTATTCATATCTTGCACTAAATAATTTTGTAGCATAATTGAGAAACAACTTTAGATTTTGGAGCCTATTTTTGCATATATTAAAAACAAACCCAACAGAAAGAAGGAAAAATTTAACTCCATAGAAAGAAGGCAGAAAACTAACATACATATGAACTTGCTGGTTAAAAGGAAGAATAGCACTTTCATGGTAGGGCTTGTAAACCTGACACACTCTATCTCTGGCAGAAAAGTGATTGTGCAATACTTGGCAAAGGAGATTAGAGTACTCTCACCAGAGAGTAGGAATAGGATGAAAGCCATAACATGGATTGTACTGTGGTTTTGTTTGAAGGAATAAGGGATCCTCAATAAAAAAGTGATGGTTGTGGAATCGTGGTTTTGGTTTTAGCACCGATAAAAACTTTGCGCTTCTTGGAATAAGGAACAAATAGATTAGAAGAGCCGTTTATTTTAATCAGTTTGTATGCGAAGGTTTTGTTTCTTTATGATGTAAATCAGTGCAAAATGCCAAAAGGTTGTGGGAAAAGATAAGTGATATTCCTACTCAAATAGAATGCCACGTATCTGGTTAATTCCCCTGAATTATATATATATACAGATTTTGAGGTAAACTATATACTGCAATTCATTTGTTTAACTTGGAACATTATATGTGGATTTTAAATGTTTAGTTACTTCAAATTTGAACCCAAGGTTCTTAATTTTGTACTTCCATTAGGTAAATATGAGTATCTCCACTAGTACACAAACATTCATGGATATGCTAAAATGTCTGATATTTTCACTTGTTTGTCCTGATTTACTGAAAGTTGTATAGAAGCCAACTGAACCAAATTTTAATATCATACTAAAAGTAGTTATAAACAGAATCATTAGAGACAGTTTATTGTTTCATAAAGCCAAAGAAGAGTCTCAATATATCATGAGCTAAGCCGTTTTTGGTGAGATATGTGTAGTAGTACTTCTAGTGTCAAGCTTCTTATCTCTCACAATATTATTGTTACTGATACATGAATCTGCAGACGTGATCGACTCGCCTCTTGAGGCGAATCAAGATCCAGAGTCATTGAGTTCAACATGAGTGCAATCTTATTATATGTATAAACTTTAAACTTTTTCCGCATATAACTACATAGTTTGAAATGAAAGCAATCGGTTCAGTTAAACATCCAGAACCGGCCCTTCAGAAGCAACAAGTAATTAGCATTTGAGTGTTTTCTACTATCAATAACAATATTCAGGTTTCGAAAGGAACAATGGAAAAGAAGGCAGGGGTGTAGTGGTAGTACTTGTAGACATATTATTAGACTCCTCAATGAGCAAATAAATCTTCTTAATATGATAGTTACAAAACCTCATAAACCTGACCCAAAAGAATAAGCATCAAATCAAAATTCTCCCCCTTCTAACAAGGCTCCATCTTGTTGCTCCTCCATCACGCAAATAAGCTCCTTTAATATGTTAATTTAGGTCATGCAATATGAGATATCAATAAAGAGTGCATTGTTTCCTCCTGCTAGAGTACTAATGTTATAATGACTGATAATCTGATCTTTGCTGAGAAATAAGAAATATTAGGATCATATATTCCTTTTAGGATACATTAATTTGCATCCATGACATAGAATTCCTAGAGTCAGGGGCAAGATGCAGCTAAGTAGTACCGGATTCATCTGAACCCAGTACTTCCGAAGCAGGGTATTAATTTATGTATAAAAATCCATTAAAATTGTAGTAAATAGTAAATATGAACCCATAACTTAAAACTATAATGGGTAATGCTCAATATCTAAAAGGTTTAACCCATAGATATATTTCATGAGTTGGATACATGGCTACCGAGGTATAACTTATATCATTCTCAATTCATATAAAAAGAATTATATACTCTAACCAAGGACACCAATTTAAGAGTCATTTCCTTCAGAAAAGCTTGATCAGCCACACACTTGAGACACTGAGGATTGAGGTCAAGTAATGATGTTCATCTTTATTTCAAAATCAATAGTACATGCAACTAACATATGTATGTGGTGTTCTAGATTGTCGTTCAGATTTCAGAATCAATGAATAGTTAACAATAGAACTATAGAAATAAGATTTTGAAAGCTTCAAAAATAAGAAAGACAAGTCCAAAAAAAGTTATCTTACCCGTTTCATTGCACTCATTAGATCATCAAGGGAGCCATATCCCTGAGGAATAAAACCAACTTGTTGCTTTGTTGTCTCCAAGAGATAGTCTTCCCTTGTCCTCGTCCTCGAGTCGGGACTATGTTGTATGAGTGCTGAAGAACCTCCATTTGATCTGCCAATCAAAGAGACGTCCACCCCTCTGTAGACCACTTCATTGTTTTGGTCCATGCTCTGGGGTAAAGACGCCACACCACCATTGCTGGAAACTTGAGAGCTCATGTTGCCAAAAATATGGTTTGAGTTCTGGGAATAATGTTGGTTCTGATCTGGCCACCATTGGCAGTACGCTTGGTTCATAATCTGAACACCATCCCCTAAACTTTCCAGGCATTGTGTTTCTCCTCTTAAAGCTTCAAAAGGTAGGGATACTATGGTTGAGGAAGGAAAATCAACAGTGTTGTTCGGCAAATAAGGGCCGGCTGAAGTGCTATTCTCTCTTACCCTATCTTGAGGCAAACGGCTGATTGTTGGGAGTTCACTTGAAGCAATATAGGATTATTTAAGACATTGGACAACGAGCTGTTTGAGTTACCAACCACAGATCTAGAGTCCGTGAATGTACTACTGCCCGCTGTGAGCAGTCTGTGCTCATCCAAAGGATTCAGTTCTCCCATGTGTATGGCACGGTTACTCTACTGCAATTGATCAAGCTCCAAAGATGTAGGAATTCCATGGAATAAACTAGCATTCTGGCTTACAGGCGGAGCATTTGGATTCAACTTCGTAAAAGAATTTATGGAGTTGCTTAAACTTTGACCATGATTAGGTTGGAGCAGCGGCGATGATGCCAGACTGTGAAGGCTTACACCGGCAGGATAATTTAGCCTGCCGAGCATACCTCCTGATGCATATGATGATGATAAGCTGGCCTGACCATACCTTCCGGATCCAGCCAATGTTCGAAAACCACCAAGCCCGTCAAGTGAACCCATTCGCATGTACGCAGAATCTTTTCCATTTATGCGGTAACCATGTTGGCTTGCTGGGTTGCTTCTGAACTGATCCTTTTCAAGTAGAGCCTATACTTCTGTGACACAAAAAGAAAAGCCTTATTAAAACTTTTCAAACTATATACCTTTGTGCTTTTCTTAAGAAAAGGAAACTACGCACCGGACAACTCATAGAACACCATTGTGATTGTTATAGAGAATTACTGCAATGCTTCCCTTCATTGTATTTCAAATGCTTAATTAAAAATAAAATGCAGACATTAGCTAACTAACATTTGTGAAAATGTAGCAAGAAAATTTCTATATGGTCTTTCCCATTCTTAAGTTTAATAGTGTAACGACCCGGCCGGTCGTTTTGGGTATTATAATCCCGTTTCCCCATTTACAACTCAATTTTTGCTCTATAGCTGTTTTATAACTTACCGGGTTAGTTGGTTCGGGTCCGGAAGGAATTCAGAGTAAAATGAGACACTTAGTCTCATAATTAAAAATGTAAGTTAGAAAAGTTGACCGGATATGGACATATGTGTAAACAACCTCGTATTTAAATTTTGATGATTTCAATAGCTCCGTATGGTAATTTATGACATAGGAGCGTGTCCGGAAAATTATTTAGATGTTCGTGGTAAAATTAGGCTTGAAATGTCAAAAATTTAATTTTTGGGAAGTTTGACCGGGGGTTGGTATATTTGGTTGAGGTCCCGAAGGGTTCGGGTGAGTTTTGGATGGCTAAAGGATCAAAAATTTGGATTTGAATAGCTGCTGGAATTTTCTGATATCTGATGTTGTTTTTCTTCTACGTGATAGAGTGAACGCATCTGCGATAGCATAGGCATAGTTGGTTAGTGGGGGTTTTGTTCTACGTGATCGCGTGGGGATATCTGCGATCGCGTACGGTTAATTTGAGGTAGTGGCATTTTGTCATTCGCGATCGCGTGAAGCGGGACGCGATCGCGTAGCTATGTGAATTTGTTATTCGCGAACGCGTGAAGAAGGTGGTGTTCGCGTAGAGGAAATGGGCAGAAATGGAAATCACGCTTTTGAGTTTCGTGATCACGTGGACTAGTCCGCGATCGCGTAGGTTTGTGATGTTGTGCATCGCGATCGCGTGGGAAAGTCCGCAATCGCATAGGGTCTTTTCTAGGAAGTGGAAAATTGTGCTTCGCGATCGCGTAGAGCAAATGTCTGGGCGGAGAGTTTAAGTTCGTAAAATGGGACATTTTTGATGGATTGGAGCTCGGGAAGAGGCGATGTTTGGGAGATATTCAGAGTAAACAGCGGGGTAAGTTTTCTTAACTCAATATTGGTTAAATTACCCGAATCCATGGTTGTTTTTAACATTTAATCGGTGAATTAAGTTGGAAAATTGTGAAAACCCTCTTGGTTTAAATTCGAGATTTGAGGGTTGAGTTGATGTCGTATTTGAGTAAAATTTATATGGTTGGACTCATGGTTGAATGAGCGTTCATATTTTGTAACTTTTGTTGGGTTCTGAGTCGTGGTCCCCATGGGCGATATTTGAGCTAAATTTTGGATTTTTATAGAAAATTAGTATTTTCTTATGGAATTAATTCCAATAAATTTTATTGACTGAAACGAATTATTTATGACTAGATTCGAGGCTTTCGGAGACTGATTCTCGTAGTAAGGGCATATTAGAATAAAGAATTACGCTGTTTGAGGTAAGTATTAGTTATAAATCTGGTGCTAGAGGTATGAAACCCCGGAATTTTGTGTCATGTGATTGTTTTGGAGGTGACGCACATGCTAGGTGACAGGCATGTAGGCGTGCACCGAGGGCATTGTGACTTGGTCCGTCCAGTGAAAACTATATAGTTGAATAATTTATTGTTAGCTCTATGCTCTCTATGTGTTGAAGAAATTTGACTGTAAATCATGCTTAGGCTATGTCATAGTACTGTTAGGACCCACAGAGGCCACGTACTTGTTGAATTATTTGCTAATTGCTATCTTGTACTCAGTCATGACTTTTCTTGCGTATTATACCTCTGTCTCTCAAGATCTTTATCGATACACTATGTTATCTTTGTTTAGGCTGATCTTTGTGATTTCTAAGAGCCCGAGAGACTAGAGAGGTTGAGGACGGAGTAAGGTCAAGGGCATGTCGGTGAGGTAAGGATATTATGGCACGTGAGTTATCCGTTTAGTATGTGAGTTGTCCGTACAGATTATGGCGCTTGGGCTGTAGGAGCCCCTCCGGAGTATGTACAACCCCAGTGAGTGCGGGTACCCATTGAGTGTGAGTGCTGAGGGTTGAGAGCCGAGTGGTTGAGTTGTTGTGACGAGTGGAGTCATTGTTGCCTTGAGTGGCTATACTTGCTTTTCATTTGTTGTTGCACTTAGTTGCTAATTATCATTGTTCTGAAATTCTCTGAAAGATTTTATATCCGGATTACATGAACTTGAACTGTATAAATTGATTTGACTTAAACTGCTGGATTTGAAAGCATGCCTATTCACTGTTGGAATTATTGTAAATGAACTATAATTGTGTAGCTCATCACTATCTTCAATTCCTTATACGAAGATTTAGAGGTAGTTATCGTGTTTCGCAGACCCTGTCTCTCCTTCCCTATCTCATTGTTTACTGTATTTGGTCTTAGACTATTATTGATCGTTTCCTTTTGACTTGTATCCATATTAGATGCTCATGTACTCAGTGACACCAGGATTTGGGGAGTGTTTGTATCGGTATTTGTGGGATTTTGTATTATTTTTCAAACTTAAGAGAAATTGTGATTTATTGAGATTATCGTCTTGCCTAGTATCGAGATAGGTGCCATCAATAAAGGTTGGAATTTTGGGTCGTGACAAGTTGGTATCAGAGCCTAGGTTACATAGGTCTCATGAGTCATGAGCAGGTTTAGTAGAGTCTTGCGGATTGGTATGGAGACGTCTGTATTTATCTGTCGTGCGAATTTGTTGATTTCGGAAACTAAATTTCTATTAATATATTCTCTCACATATGGTTAGGACACATACTACCGGAATGGACGGTCAACCACCAGTGCCACCAGTTAGGGCCATGAGAGGCTTGGGCCGTGGTAGAGGCTGGGGTCGAGGTGTAGCTCGTACCACAGTTGGACCAGCACTTGTAGTATCACCAGTTGCTCTAGCTCACGAGCAGATTCCTGTTATAGTTGAGCCGACAGGATCAGCTCAGGCATGAGCTGTGCCCATTGAGGTTCCAGGCCTTCAAGAGACTTTGGCCCAGATATTGGTAGCTTGCACTGGTCTGGCTCAGGTGGTTTCGGCTTAGGCCGCACCTGCCACTTCTCATGCCAGAGGAGGTACTCCTACCCATGTTGCCCGTACTCCATACTAGGTAGTACAGGGACTTCAGATACCGGGGGCACTGCCAGCCCAGCTGACTGCAGCTTCTCATGCCCCGGTAGTTCCTGTTATGGCAGATGATGAGCAGAGGAGACTTGAGAGATTTGAGATTCTTCGACCTCCATCATTTAGCGGTACGGAGTTAGATGATTCTTAGGGTTTTATGGATAAGTGTCAACGTATGATTCAGACAGTGGGTATTCTAGAGACCAGCGGGGTCTCATTCACTACTTTTTAGTTTTCTAGGGCTGCCTTCAGATGGTGTGAGGCTTACGAGAGGTGTAGATCGGTCAGTGCAGCAACCTTTACCTGCCAGTAGTTCTCCGGTCTATTCGTGGAGAAGTTCGTGCCTTAGTCCCGCAGAGAGGAGCTGCGCAGGCAGTTTGAGCAACTTCGTTAGGGTGATATGTCCGTGACGCAGTATGAGATGAGATTTTCATAATTGGCCTGTCATGCTATCTGGTTGATTCCCACAGACAGAGAAAGGATCAGGAGGTTCATAAATGGCCTCACTTTTTAGCTACGATTACCTATGACTAGAGAGAGAGTGTCTGGTGCTACTTTCGATGAGGTTGTCAACATTGCTCGTCAGATTGAGATGGTTCACAGCCAGGAGCGGATTGAGAGGGAGGCTAAGAGGCCTCGTGGTTCAGGTGAATTTAGTAGTGTTCCTTCAGGGAGTCAGTTTTACCAGTGGTAGGGGTCGTTCTTACAGACACGCTCAGACGTGTCATCCAGCTCATCTTGGTGCATCAGCTAGCCATGGTTATTACATTGCTCACTCAGGCTAGTCTTCATTCAGTGCATTACCAGCACAGAGTTCTCATCATGCCTCGTCCGCTCAGGCTTCTACAAGTTATCCTTCGGTTAATCAGGAGCAACAGTTCCATCAGAGGAGGGGTTGGTTTGAGTGCGGAGAATTGGGCCATTTCAAGAGAGATTGTCCTAGGCTGTTGAGTGGGGCTCTGCAGCACAGTTCTCGACCAACAGTACCAGCACCAGTAGTTACACCACCTGCCCAACCAGCTAGGGATGGGGGTAAGGCAGCTAGGGGTCGCCCAAGAGGGGGAAGCTGGTCAGGCCAGATGCTATGTTTTTCCCGCGAGGCCAGATGTTGTTGCCTCAGATGCAGTGATCACAAGTATTGTTTTAGTGTGCCACATGGAGGCTTCTATATTATTTGACACTAGTTCCACTTATTCATATGTATTATCGTATTTTGCTCATTATCTTGATATGCCCTGTGAGTCCTTAGTTTTACCGATTTGTGTATCTACACTGGTGGGCGATATTATTACTGTGGACCATGTGTATCGGTCATGTTTGGTAAGTATTGGGGAACTGGAGACTAGAGTTGATCTCTTATTACTCGGTATGGATTGGTTGTATCCATGTCATGCTATTCTGCACTGTCACACAAAAATCATGACGTTGACGATGCCGGGGTTGCCAAAGGTTGAATGGAGAGGTTCTCTAGATTTTGTTCCTAGTAGGGTAATTCTTATTTAAAGGACCAACGTATGTTTGGAAAGGGATGTCTATAATATTTGGCCTTTGTGAGAGACGTCGATGCAGATACTCCTATTATTGATACAATACCTGTTGTGCTAGACTTTCTGGATGTATTTCCTACAGACTTGTCAGGTATGCCACCCGATAGGGATATTGATTTCGGTATTGACTTGGTGCAGGGAACCCAACCCATTTCTATTTCTCTGTATCGTATGGCACCAGCTGAGTTAAAAGAATTGAAAGAGCAACTTCAGGAACTCCTTAAAAAGGGGTTTATTAGGCCTAGTGTGTCACCTTGGGGTGCACCGATTCTGTTTACGAAGAAGAAAGATGGTACTATGCGGATGTGCATTGATTATAGGCAGTTAAACAAAGTTACAATCAACAATAAATATCCTTTGCCGTGTATTGATGACTTATTTGGCCAGCTTGAGGGAGCGAGGGTGTTCTCCAAAATTGATTTAAGATCAAGGTATCACCAGTTGAAAATTCGGGATTCAGATATTATAAAGACGGTATTCAGAACTCGTTATGGCCACTACGAATTCCTTGTGATGTCTTTTGGGCTAACCAATGCCCCAGCAACATTTATGCATTTGATGAATAGTGTATTCCAACCATATATTTATTTATTTGTCATAATATTTATTGATGATATTCTGGTGTACTCACGTAGCCAGGATGAGCATGCACAACATTTGGGTATTGTATTACAGAGGCTGGGAGAGGAGAGACTTTATGCCAAATTCTCTAAGTGTGAGTTCTGGCTTAATTTAGTGGCATTCTTGGGACATATAGTGTCAAGTAAAGGAATTAAGATGGATCCGAAGAAAATAGAGGCAGTTCAGAGTTGACCCAGACTATCTTCAGTTACTGAGATTCAGAGTTTTCTCGGCTTGGCCAGTTATTATCGTCGTTTTGTGGAGCGATTCTTATCTATTGCATCGCCTATGACTAAATTAACCTATAAAGGTGCATCGTTCAGGTGGTCGAATGAGTGTGAGGAGAGCTTTCAGAAGCTCAAAACAACTTTGACTACAACTCCAGTATTGATACAGGTTTAGGGTCTTATACTGTGTATTGTGACGCGTCACATATTGGTCTCGGCGCAGTGCTGATGCAAGATGGTAGGGTGATTGCCTATACGTCCAGATAGTTAAAGGTAGATGAGAATAATTATCCAGTCCACGATCTTGAGTTATTAACTATTGTTCATGCCTTAAACATTTGGCGGCATTACTAGTACGGTGTCCAGTGTGAGGTATATACTGACCATTGGAGTCTACAATATTTGTTTAAACAGAAGAATCTTAATTTGAGGCAGCGTAGGTGGTTAGAGTTGTTTAAAGATTTTGATATTTCCATTCTCTATCATTCCGTAAAGGCCAATGTGGTGGTCAATGCCTTGAGTCGTAAGGCAGAGAGTTTGGGCATCTTAGCATACTTACAGGTAGCAGAGAGGCCTTTAGCCTTGGATGTTTAGGACTTGGCCAACCAGTTTGTTAGATTGGATGTTTCCAAGTCGAATCGAGTTTTGGATTGTGTGGTTTCTCGGTCTTCTTTATATGATTGTATCAGAGAATGCCAGTATGATGATCCACATCAGATTGTCCTCAAGGACACGGTTCATCACAGTGATGCCAAGGAAGTCACTATTGGAGATGACACTGTATTATGGATGTAGGGCAAGCTATGTGTTCCTAATATAGATGGTTTGCATGAGCTGATTCTCCAGGAAGCTCACAGTTCGCGGTACTTTATTCATCCAGGGGCCGCGAAGATGTATCAGGATTTGAGGAAGTACTATTGGTGGAGGCGAATGAAGAAAGATATAGTTGGGTTTGTAGCTCGGTGTCTAAATTGTCAAAAGGTAAAGTATGAACATCAGAGGCCGGGAGGATTGCTTTAGAGACTCGAAATTCCGTAGTGGAAGTAGGAGCGTATTACCATGGACTATGTAGTTGGGTTCCCACGGACATTGAGAATGTTTGATGATGTTTGGGTAATAGTAGATCGATTGACCAAATCTGCGCATTTTATTCCAGTTGGTACTAATTATTCTTCGATGTTGTTGGCTTGGATTTATATTCGCGAGATTGTTCGCCTACAGGGTGTGCTATTGTCCATCATTTCAGATCGGGGCACGTAGTTTACATTACATTTTTGGAGAGTAGTACAACGAGAATTGGGCACACAGGTTTGGTTGAGTACATCATTTCACCCTCAGAAGGACGAACAGTCTGACCGCACTATTCAGATATTAGAAGATATGCTATGCACTTGTGTCATTGATTTTGGGGGTTCTTGGGATCAATTTCTGCCACTCGCGGAGTTTGCATACAATAATAGCTACCAGTCAAGCATTCAGATGGCTTCGTATGAATATTTATATGGGAGACGGTGTCGGTCTCCGGTGGGTTGATTTGAGCCGGGTGAGGTTAGAATATTGGGTACTGACTTGGTTCAGGATGCTTTAGAGAAGGTCAAAGTGATTTAGGAACGGCTTCGCACGGCGCAGTCTAGACAGAAGAGTTATGCCGACAGGAAGGCCCGTGATGTTACTTACATGGTTGGGGAGAAGGATCTGCTCAAGATTTCACCCATGAAGGGTGTGTTGAGGTTCGGGAATAAAGGCAAGTTGATCCCTAGGTATATTGGGCCTTTTGAGATACTTAAACAAATTGGAGCTATGGCTTTTGAACTTGTTTCGCCACCTAGTCTAGCAGGTGTTCATCCAGTGTTCCATGTATCCATGCTTCGAAAGTATGTCGGGGATACGTCTCATATTCTAGATTTCAGTACAGCACAGTTGGGTAGTAATTTGACTTACGATGTGGAGCCGGTGGCTATTTTAGACCGGTAGGTTAGAAAACTGTGGTCAAAGAGCATAATATCAGTGAAGGTGCAATGGAGAGACCAGTCATCCGGAGAAGCTACTTGGGAGATTGAGTAGGAGATGCGGAGAAAATATCCATACTTATTTGAGACTCCGTGTATTGTACTAAACCCGTTCGAGTACTAACGTTTGTTTAAGAGGGAGAGAATGTAACGACCCGACCGGTCATTTTGGGAATTATAACTCTGTTTTCATATTTACTGCTCAATTTATGCTCTATAGTTGTTTTATGACTTACCGGGTTAGTTGGTTCGGGTTCTGAAGGAATTCAGAGTGAAATGAGACACTTAGTCTCATAATTAAAAATGTAAGTTAGAAACATTGACCGGATATGGACCTATGTGTAAATGGCCTCGGATTTGAATTTTGATGATTCCAATAGCTCCGTATGGTAATTTTGGACTTAGGAGCGTGTCCGAATAATTATTTGGAGGTCCGTGGTGGAATTAGGCTTAAAATGTCGAAAGTTTAATTTTTGGGAAGTTTGACCGGACGTGATTTGATAGGTTCCGGAGTCATTTGTAGAAATTAGAAATTTTGAAGCTCATTCGGCTTGAATTGAGGTGTAATTCATGATTTTAGCGTTGTTTGAGGTGATTTGAGAATTCGACTAAATTCGTATGATGTTTTAGGACTTGCTGAAATATTTGGTTGAGGTACCAAGGGGATCGGGTGATTTTTGGATGGTTAATGGATAAAAAATTTGGACTTGAACAACTGCTGGAATTTTCTGATATCTGATGTTCTTTTTCTTCTACGCGATCGCGTGAATGCGTATGCGATCGCGTAGGCATAGTTGGTCAGTGGGGGTTTTGTTCTACGCGATCGTGTGGGGATATCTGCGATCGCGTAGGGTTAATTTGAGGTAGTGACATTTTGTACTTCGCGATCGCGTGAAGCGGGACGTGATCGCGTAACTATGTTAGTTGTTATTCGCGAACGCGTGAAGAAGGTCGCGTTCGCGTAGAGGAAATGGGCAGAAATAGAAATCACGCGTTTGTGCTTCGTGATCGCGTAGGTCTGTGATGTTGTGCATCGCGATCGGATGGGAAAGTCCGCGATCGCGTAGGGTCTTTTCCGGGCAGTGGAAAATTATGTTTCGTGATCGCATGTGTTTGTCCGCGATCGCGTAGAGAAAATGTCTCGGCAGAGAGTTTAAGTTCTGAAAATGGAACTTCGTCCCATTTTTCATTTTTGACGGATTGGAGCTCGGGAAGAGGAGATTTTTGGGAGATTGTCAGAGGAAATAACGAGGTAATTGTTCTTAAATCAATATTGGTTAAATTACCCGAATCCATGGCAGTTTTAATATTTAATCAGTGAATTAAGTTGGAAAATTGTGAAAACTCTCTTGATTTAAATTTGAGATTTGAGGGTCGAGTTGATGTCGGATTTGAGTTGAGGGTCGAGTTGATATCGGATGAGGGTTGGACTCATGGTTGAATGAGTTTTCATATTTTGAAACTTTTATTGGGTTCCGAGACGTGGGCCCCACTGGCGATTTTTTAGCTAAATTTTGGAGTTTTATGGAAAATTAGTATTCTTTTTATGGAATTAATTTCAATAATGTTTATTGACTGAAACAAATTATTTGTGACTAGATTTTAGGCTTTCGGAGACCAATTATCGTGGCAAGGGCATAGCGAAATAAAGAATTACGCGGTTTGAGGTAAATAACAACTATAAATCTGGTCGTTAGGGTATGAAGCCCCAAAATTTTGTGTCATGTGATTGTTTTGGAGGTAACGCACATGCTAGGTAACAGGCGTGTGGCGTGCACCAAGGGGATTGTGACTTGGTCTGTCCCGTGGAAACTGTATAGTTGAATAATTTATTGTTAGCTCTATGCTCTCTATGTGTTGAAGAAATTTAACTGTAAATCATGCCTAGGTTATGCTATAATACTGCTGGGACCCGCAGAGGTCACATACTTGTTGAATTATTTGCTAATTATTGTCTTGTACTCAGTCATGATTTTTCTTGCGTATTATACCTCAGTCTTTCTCGATATTTGTTGATACAATATGTTATCTTTGTTTGGGCTGATCTTTCTGATTTCTGAGAGCCCGAGACACTAGAGAGGTTGAGGACGAAGTATGGCCGAGGGCCTGTCGGTTAGGTAAGGATATTATGACACGTTAGTTGTTCGTGCAGGATATTATAGCACGTGAGTTATCTGTGCAACACGTGAGTTATCCGTGCAGATTATGGCGCTTGGGCTGTAGGAGCCCCTTCAGAGTCTATACAACCCGAGTGAGTGCGGGTACCCATTGAGTTTGAGTGCTGAGGGCTGAGAGCCGATTGGTTGAGTTGTTGTGACGTGTCTGAGAGGCTATACTTGCTTTTCATTTGTTATTTCAGTTAGTTGCTATTTATCATTGTTGTGAAATTCTCTGAAAGATTTTATATCTGGATTATATGAACTTGAATTGTATAAATTGAATTGACTTAAACTGCTGGATTTGAAAGCATGCCTATTCACTGTTAGAATTAGTGAAAATGAACTATAACTGTGTAGCTCGTCACTATCTTCAATTCCTTATTTATTATTGTTACTTGCTGGGTTAGTTGTACTCATACTATACTCTGTACTTCGTGTGCAGATTCCAGTGCTTCTGGACGTAGCGGGTGTTGATTTTTCTCGCACAGTTGATTATCCGGAGATTTAGAGGTAGATGTCGTATTTCGCAGACCTTGTATCTCCTTCCCTATCTCATTGTTTACTGTATTTGGTCTTAGACTATTATTGACCGTTTTCTTTTGACTTGTATCCATATTAGATGCTCATGTACTCAGTGATATCATGATTTGGGGAGTGTTTGAATTAGTATTTGTGGGATTCTGTATTGTATTTAAATATTATATTTTCAAACATAAGAGAAATTGTAGTTTATTGAGATTATCGGCTTGCCTAGTATCGATATAGGCGCCATCACGACAGGCTGAGATTTTGGGTCGTGATAAATAGCCAGTTAAACTCGTAAAGAAACGGGACTAAATCGCAATATATAGAATCATAAAAGAACAAAATGGGAAAGACCATATAGAAATTTATTGCTACATTTTCACAAATTTTAGTTAGCTAATGTCTGCATTTTATTTTTAACTAGTAAATTTACCCTCGCTTCGCGCGATCGTGCCAATATTCGAAAATTAAAAATATTTTATTCTTCACATCCGAAACGATTAGATTTATCAGTTTTATTATGAAAACTCAATTTTATATTGTTACTCTAAATTGAACTTCTTCCAAATATGCGGAAGATACAAAACCACATATATAAGGAAAAGATATATGAAACAAAAAACAGAAAACCAAATTTAAATACGAGAATCACATTCCTTTTTGTGGTCTTTGTCAATAGTAATATAAAAATGTTTGTAGACTTGCAAATAGTTAGTTGGCCGCCCATTAGAGAAAGGAAAGAAAAGTTATTCGTTAGCCATATTGAAACTATCTAAGAAACAAACTTTTTATATAGTATTGAAAAACATATTAAAGAAGAATATGAAAAGTTAATGCACATTATTCAAGTTAATTACAGAATAAAAACAAACAGTTGAGAAAATGACGTAAGTATATTTCCTCAAAAAATTTACCCGAAGAATTCAGTACATACTCAACGTCTACATTACATAAAGACCAAGAATGGACATGTCACATGTATGGACGGGAGAGAAATCCCAGAGGCCCCAAAAAATAAGAATTGCACAGCTTCTCATCTTCTAACTCAAATATGGATGAACCGGTCTTGCCTTTACCAGCCCGAGTTTGAGCTTTTTCCCGACCTTTCTCCTTGTGGTTTCCTTGTTTGTTCTGTCATGGTAACATAAATGCAAACAAAACAATTATACATATATAGCCGGTATATATAGGCTATACATTGATTATACATAATTATACATATATTTTATATGAATTATACATATATTATACATTCGTTGACTATTTTAAGTTTAATTGATTAGGTGGACGGTTATTTGGGTTAAATCTTCGAAAACAAAACAAACAATGAAAAAACAGTAGCAACTTTTCATGCTTAGAAGGACGGTCCATATACGTATACATAAATAAGACATCTAGGTTTTCGATTGTCCCCAAATAATGTTTTTCTTTGATATCTTATTTTTATTTTGTACGAAAGTGAAGTGCCTTGGAATTCTTAGGCAATTATTTGTTAACTATTCATTAATTCTGAAATCTGAACGACAATCTAGAACACCACATACATATGTTAGTTGCATGCGCAATAAACTGTCTCTAATGATTCTGTTTATAACTACTTTTAGTATGATATTAAAATTTGTTTCAGTGCTTCTCTACAACTTTCAGTAAATCAGGACAAACAAGTGAAAATATCAGGCATTTTAGCATATCCATGAATGTTTGTGTACTAGTGGAGATACTCATATTTATCTAATGGAAGTACAAAATTAAGAACCTTGGGTTCAGATTTGAAGTAACTAAACATTTAAAATCCAACTATAATGTTCCAAGTTAAACAAATGAATTGCAGTACATAGTTTACCTCAACTAATTATCATTGTTTTAAGTTTTCCAAAATCTATATATATATAATTCAGTGGAATTAGCTCCTTCAAACAAAACCACAGTACAATCTGTGTTATGGCTTTCATCCTATTCCTATTATCTGGTGAGAGTACTCTGATCTCCTTTGCCAAGTATTGCACAATCACTTTTCTGCCAGAGATAAAGTGTCAGGTTTACAAGCCCTACCATGAAAGTGCTATTCTTCCTTTTAACCAGCAAGTTCATATGTATGTTGGTTTCCTGCCTTCTTTCTATGGAGTTAAATTTTTCCTTCTTTCTGTTGTGTTCGTTTTTTGATATATGAAAAAATAGGCTCCAAAATCTAAGGTTGTTTCTCAATTATGCTACAAAATTCCTTAGTGCAAGATATGAACAGATTTATGATGAGTCATGTAACAAGGTTATTTCTAACCAAGAAAATCCTTCTATAAAACGTGGTTTTCGGCAAACCAAGAGTACAAAGGACTGGGTGTCTGAGAAGGTTATGTATTATCTCAAACCAGATGTTGATCTGACTTACAAGGCAATGGTGCCAGCTGTTTGTATCAGATGGTTTATCTTACTTCAGTTGCTTTATATCATATGGTTTACCTCACTTCAGTTGCCTATTCAAGATCCTTCAATTGACGGTTGTTATTTCCTATTTGATTCAATTGAAATCAAAGTCCAGTTTCCACAATTCATCCTCGAGGACAAGGATATTTTGAGAAAGGGGTATTTGTTACGAGCCAAATTAACCGAGCACGAGAGTTGTGCGTGAGTAGAGGACTACTTTATAACTACCATGTTCGTTGTATAAACAGAGAAATAGGACTTGTAATTGCATTGTGATTTGATATTGAAATTGATTTCCTTTCCCACTCTCTCTGTTACGTTCTTGTTGTTGACTCCATCGGCAACGCCGGCCAGTTCACCTGAAAATCTGTTCAGGGACCATTCTTGCTCTTGGTTCCTTAGGATTTCCTATCTTCTTCATTGAAGTTGTAACATAATTCTAGTAAAACATTGATTACACAGCTAAATATGGAATACACATGTTTAGGCAGTTTTGTTGTAGCACATAAAACATTTTTCTCTACTGTGGAATAAGTAACAAATCAATTTCCTTATTCTTGTTTGCACACGAGGAAATTAATTTTCAAATTTTGTGTGCTCTCTATCGTTCTAGCTCAGTCTTTTAACGACGGTAAAAATAGTCGTCGGAACGAGGCCTATTATCACGTCGGCCATATAAATAGGCCCTTCTCAAAGATTTGATGTAATGACGCACTCCATGGAAGGCTGATCAGTTGAACATAATTTGCCAAAAAATTATAGTATTATGTATTTAGATTGAATATTATGTATTTTGTTCATTTATATACTAAAATTTGAACATCTTTAACAGCTTTCTGGTGTTACTCATGTATATCTCTCTCTATATACATATTAATTGGAGCGGATTCATGATCTAATTTAATGGGTCAACTATTAAGATTTTTAGGATTGAAATAATTGTATTGTTAAAATTATGGGTTGAAACATAATATTTGTTAAGATTTTAGTACGTTTTTACATATAAATTCATATTATGCGTCGAAAGTTAAGTCAAACCGGAACCAAAAGGCTAGATCCGCCTTTACTATATATATATATATATATATATATATATATATATATATATATATATATATATATATATATATATATATATACACACACACACACACACACATATATTTAGTGAGTATCATTTTATCTAGGCTATGGAAATTCTTGGCTTCTTCAGCCAATTGTGAAGTGATGAAAGCACCCCCCCAACCCCTCTTTTCTACAAAACTAAATTTGTTTTGAAAAATCTGATTTGGGTGAAGTTTGGTTTGCATATGAAAATATATTTGAACATTAGTTTTTAAAATATATTTCACTTTTAAAAAGAAAAACATGAAACATGACTTATATCCACAAATTCTAAAAACTATCACAAATACCCAATAGTACATTCAACAATAACATTCATTATCATTATCACAAACCATAGTTCTTAACATAAATAAATTTGGTACAAAATTATCATTTTTATAATGAACTACATAATATACTATCACATGACTGAGAAGACGAAGCATCATTATTATAAAATAATAAATAGTGGGCTCTTTTATAAAATATAAAAATTTGGGATAATTTTTAAAAAATATAATAGTAATATTTTGGGCCAAAACCAGCTCTTGCGCTAGTTTTGAATTTTGGAAATTTGCCAAAATATGGATAAAATTTATGAACAAACATGTATTTTCCAAAAAAGATTTGGCAAAAATTTGACAGAATCTATGGCCAAACGGGTCCTGATTATTTTCATTTATTAACCCCTATTTTCTAATGAAATTGTAACGACCCGACTGGTCGTTTTGAACATTTACGCTCCTTCCAACTATTTAAAGTCTCGAATAACTTCGTACGAGATATTATGACTCGTGTGAATTATTGGTTTTGGTTTTAAGGTATTTCAGAGTTAGCTTGGAAGAATGAATTTTCATGTTGGAAGCTTAAGTTGAAATAGTTGACCGGATATTGACTTATGAGGAAATGACCTCGAAATTGAATTCAGATGATTCCAATAGCTTTGTATGATGATTTTGGACTTAGGAGCGTGTCCGAAAAATTATTTGGAGGTCTGTGATGGAATTAGGCTTGAAATGCTGAAAAATTAATTTTTGGGAAGCTTGGGGGGAGGGGAGGGAGTTGTCTTTTTGATATCGAGGTCGGAATCCAATTTTAGAAATTGGAATAGGTTTGTAATGTGAAATGTGACTCGTGTGCAAAATTTGAAGTCCTTCCGGATTGATTTGGTGTGTTTCGGCATAAGATATAAAATTTGAAGTTTCAAAGTTCAATGATTTCGAATTGAGGTGTGATTCGTCGTTTCGATGTTGTTATGTATGTTTTGAGGCCTCGAGTAGGTCCGTGTTATGTTATGGAACATGTTGGTATATTTAGTTGAAGTCCCGAGGGGCTTGGGTGTATTTTTGGATCATTGGTTGAGAGATTAATAAAGCTAAGAAATTTGGGAGTTTGCCATAGTCAATATCGGGTCAAGACGACCTCGTTTCAGTATTTGTATTTTAAGTGCTCGAGCAGGTCCGTAGCGTATTTTATGATTGAAATTCATATATGGTTTGTGTCCGGGAGGTTCCGGATGAGTTTCGGGGTGAGTTTTGAACGAGTCTAGGCATTTCGGCACTCTAATATTGTTCTAGAACTTTTGAGGACGCGGACCGTGCATTTTGGGGCGCTGAGGCGAAGGAGAGGCATGGACCGCGGCAGAATTTCGCGGCCGCGCTTGGAATTTCGTGGACCATGGTTGGAAGTTCTGCAGATCCGCTGGTCCGACTTCGCAAAGCCTATATCTTTTGATATACAAGGAGTTTTGAGATGATTCAAAAACGAAAGTTGTAGCCCTTCGTTTCTAGTTTCCAAAAAGGTAAAGAAGTCATTTGGACATATGTAGAGAAAGTTATGGTCAAAATACTAAAGCCTGGCAGTGCAGCCCAAATATTTTTGCGGACCGCACCAATGTTTCGCGTCCGCGGGACTTGGGGGCGCTGCCGCGCTTGGAATTTCGCTGACCGCAAAATTGGAGATCAGAGTTGTACTATATATGCGAGTTTTAGGGTATTATTTCATATCTTGGACTTAGGGAGCTTGGTTTGTGGTGATTGTGTCACAACCTAAACTAACCCCTGTCGTGATGGCGCCTATCGTGGAACTAGGTAAGCCGACTCATTTCCAAAATAAACCGATATTTTCATTTCAAAGATAATTTTAATGTTATTTAACATAAAAACCTTCGTAAAGGAGTTCAAATCAAAATAAAAGTACGGAAGAAAAAAGCCCGACATCGGGGTATCACTAGTCATGAGCATCTACTATAATTTGTCTAACAATATCAAGGCTAACTCAGCCAGGAAAAAAGCTAAATACAACTAGAGGAAGATAAGAGGAAGAAGAGTAGGGGTTGCGATCGCCAAGCAGCAACCTTGCTATCTCCGAGGAAACATTTGCAACCAGAATAATCAACAACTGCTACCATGTCCAGCTACACCTAGATCTGCACACAAGTTTCAGGGAGTAACGTGAGTACGCCAATTCAGTAAGTAACAACAATAAATAAAGACTGAGCAGTAGTGACGAGCAATCAAGCATATAACGTTCATATCAGGAAAATCTGAGTAGAATATCTCATACTTTTAAAATCAAGATTTGAATCATAACATCTCATTTAAACCCAGTTCCAGTAAAATTATTTAAAGATATTTTTTTCAATAGCTTTCAACAGAGGAAAAATGCAAATGTGAGCAAAATGATGAAATCATAAACAACCCCTCGTACAAACCTCACAGTCACTCGTTCCTCTTGGGCATACCTCACAATCACTCTTGCGACTCGGGCATACCTCACAATCACTCTTGCCACTCGGGAATACCTCACAATCACTCATGCCTCCCAGTCACTCAGCACTCGGCACTCAACACTCACACTCAGTAGGTACCTGCGCTCATTGGGGGTGTGTAAAGACTCCGGAGGGGCTCCTTCAGCTCAAGCACTATATCAAGCAAAATCATGGCATAATCACCCAGGCCCTCGGCCTATATCAAACATGTTGCGGCGTGCAGCCCGATCCCATAAATATGCAACATGCTGCGACGTGCAGCCCGATCCCATAAATGTGCAACATGATGCGACGTGCAGACTAATCCCATAAATATCCTCACAAATTAGCCCCTCGGCCTCACTCAGTCATAAATCTCTCAAGCCACTCGGGCATTTCAGTAAAAACAGGGTGCTCGGCCCAAACCAACATTTATATGCATCAAAATTGAGTAATAAAACTAAGTTATGCAGTAAACAGGTATAACCATGACTGAGTATAGATTTGAAATCGAAAATAGTGAGAGGATAATAAAAATAAAATAAAACCCCTAAGGGTCCAAACAGTACTGGCACTAGGCCAAAACATGACACCTAGTCCAATTTATAGAAACTCTTTCTAAAACATATAAATATCATATAATTTCTACAAAATATGCAACTTCACAGTTGCTACGGGATGGACCAAGTCACAATCCCCAACAGTGCACGCTCACATGCCCGTCACCTTGCATGTGCGTCACCTCAAAATAGTAGAATGATACAAAAATCCGTGGTTTCATACTCTCGGGACTAGATTTACAATCGTTACTTACCTCAAACCGGTCAAATCTCTACCCCGCAATAATCTTGCCTCTGGACTCGGACCTCCAAATACTCTAAATCTATTTATAATCAGTACAATACCATCAATATACGCTAATGGAATGAATTCCACAAGAAAAACCATCAAATTAGACCAAAACCCGAAATTGGCTCAAACCCGGCCCCCGGGCCCACGTCTCGAAATCTGACAAAATTTACAAAACTAGAAAGCTCATTCACTAACGAGTCTAACCATATCAAATTCATCAAAATCCGATATCGTTTGGTCCCTCAAATCCTTAAATTAAACTCTTAAGAATTCTAGACCCTAAGCCCCTACTTTCACTCCAAACTCCTACTAATTAATGATGAACAAAGCCATGGATTCACGAAATGTATACCATTATGGGTTAGAATCACTTACCCCAACGTTGCACCTTGAAAACCTTTGAAAACTCGCCTCTCTCCCGAGTTTCTCAAAACCAAAAATTGAAAATGAAGACAAAACCACGAGCTGGGGTTATTCTGCCCAGCACAATCGCACATGCGACCTCTTTTTTCGCTTTTGCGATGCCGCACCTGCGAAAATTTCCATCGCAAGTGCGGGACTCACTAAAGATCCCATATTCTGCATCTGCGGCCCAAAGCGCGTGCCTTCGCTTACGCACCTATGCGTTACTCTTCACATCTCCGAAGCTAGTCCAAAACCCTCCTCGCCGCGCCTGCGCTCAAGGCCTCGCACCTGCGGGCTCGCAGATGTGGCCAATTCTTCGCACCTGTGTTCCCAGCCTTGGCCTTCCATTTTCGTATCCGCGGCTTCCCCAAACGCACCAGCAAACTCGAACCTGCGACTCCTCCTTGCGCAAGTGCGGCAATAGCAGTAGCAGTAACTTTAGCTGCAATTTCCAACTTCGATGTAATGACCCAACCGGTCATTTTAACTTTTAGAACCCCGTTCCCTAAAATAAAATTTCCCATATGTGCTTTTAATTATTAATGACTCACGGGGATGGTTGGTTCGAGATTTGGAAGCGTTTGGGTTGAAATCGAAATACTTGGTTCTTTAAGTTAGACTTAAAAGGTCAAGTTTGACTTCGGTCAATATTTTGAGAAAAACGACCCTAGAATCGGGATTTGACGGTTCCAATAGGTTCCTATGATGATTTTGGACTTGGGCGTATGTCCGAATCGGGTTTTTGATAACCCGGGAGCATTTTGACTCTTAATAGTAAAACTCAACCATTTGAAGGTTTAAACTTCTTTAAATTTGGTATGGGGTAGGTTTTTGAGTAATTGAAGTCCGTTTGGAATTCCGAGTTTGGGAATAGTTCCGTAAAGTGATTTAAGACTTGCAAGCAAATTTTCATGTCATTCCAAGTAGTTTAAGTGTATTTCGGCGCATTGGAAGTAATTTGAAGAACTTGAAAATTTTAAGTTTGAATCAATTTGGTTTAGAGTATGATTCTTAGATTTGATATTGTTTTACGCGTTCTGAGAGTTCGAGCGAGTCCGTTTTAAGATTTTAAACATGTTGGTATGTTCGGGCGGGGTCCCGGGGACCCCGAGTGTCAATCGGATGAGGCTCGGACCAAGTTGGAAGTTGGGAGCCAAAACCTAAAGCTCCCAACTACTGTTAGAATCGCACCTGCGATTGGCCAGTCGCAGGTGCGACATTCGCAGATGCGACAGAAGCTCGCAGGCGCGGCACTCGCATATGCGAGATTTCTTCGCAGAAGCGGAAAATTGAAGGGGAGGCCATCGCCGCAGATGCGGAGAATTCTCGCACCTGCGAATGTGCATGTGTGAAGCTGTGTGCGCAAATGCGAGAATTGGCCAGGCAAGTGGAACTCGCACCTGCGAGGATTTTCCGCAGGTGCGGAGCCGCGGGTGCGTTCCAACCTCCGCAGGTGAGAAAGTCCTGTTTAGCATAAAGCTTAAAAGAACGGGAATTCACCATTTTTGCCCATTTTCTTCCATTCTTAGGCGATTTTGGAGCTTTTTGAGAGGAGATTTCAACTAGCAATTGAAAGGTAAGTTAATTCCGCACTCCTTGAGTTAAATACATAGATTATAGGTAGATTATAACTAGTAATTCTTAGAAATAAAGGGTTTAGGTGAAAAACCTAGATTTTTATAAAAATGATATTTTAACCACGAAAATGGTTAGGGAATTGGATAGAAATTATATATTTGAATTCTTGAGATTATGGGTAACGTTTTCATCCTAAAATTTCCAGAATTCGGGCACGTGGGCCTGGGGTGAATTTTAGAAATTTTACCATTTTGGATAGAGTAATTTATTTAATAGATAAATTTTGAATTATTGAACATATATTAATTATTTTATATAACTTTTGCATAGTTTCGGATTTTTCGGCATTAAATCGAGAAATATACGCGACGCGATAATCCGAAAGTGGACTTTGAGACGGGGTAAGTCTCTTGTCTAATCTTGTGAGGGGAAAATTATCACATAGGGATTAAATTGTATAATTATTGCAAATTGCGGGGGCTACGTATGTACGAGGTGACGAGAGTCCGTGCGTAGCTACTATAAATGCTAAAGTCCGGGTAGTTTAGGACTCAAAGCATGAATTACTTGTGTAAATTGTATTCCTTGATTAATTAATATTAATTGATATATATGAATATATTGTGAATTGTTAGATAAAGATACTAAAGGATGGAAATCTCATATGCTTGATTTTCTGTTTAAATCAATTAATTGTTAAAAGAAATTGTTCTCCTCCCGAATGTATCTCATCATAAATATACTCTCCTTCCGGAGGTACATAAGAAAATGTTCTCCTTTCTTGTGGTGCAGGCCGAACGCCTCGGCAAGATAGATGGATCTATGGATCGCGCCGCACGTCCCTCGGTAGTGTACACGACACTCTGGATCGGGCCATACATCCTCGGTAGAGAGCATGCTTAATCATAATAATTGCACGATACTTAAATAGTTATTTCAGCTTGCGAAGCTAATTGATAAATTGGAAAATCCTTGAAATTTAATGAATTATTATTCTTGCTTGTTAAAGAATTAATTGTTATTCCAGTAAATGATATTTAATTGATAAATCGGAAATTATTTGAATTGAAGGAATTTAATTAATATACTGAAGATTGTTGCATTTGAAGGAATTTGATTATTTCCGCTGATTAAATACATTATTTTAAATTCGGTAAATCATGCTGATTTAAATATCTTAGTTGTATTTTCATTATTATTATTGACCCATAATGAGTGTCAAAGTCGGCCATCTCGTCTCTACCACTTCAAGATTAGGCTTGATACTTACTGGGTATACGTTGTTTACGTATTCATACTACACTTGCTGCACTTTTTGTGCAGGACCTGAGGCAAGTACTAGTGGGGGACCTATCGTCTTACACCCACGCTATCCGGGGATATAGTGGTGAGCTGTCTTTCTGAGCCGTTCTGCAGCTACTAGTGTCTCTCCTTGTATTTTTCATTCTGTATATTTTATTTTAGGCAGTATTTGAGGTTTTGTATAATCTACTAGATGCTCATACACTTGTGACACCTGGTCTTGGCACACACATTGGTAGAATTTGGTTTTTATTATTTTCTTGGTTTTAAATTTTGTCAATATATGCTTAATTTATTTACTTGGCTTGCCTAGCTATAGTGTTGGGCGCCATCACGACCAATATGTGAAATTGGGTCGTGACATTCGACAAATCCATTAACCACCTGGAATCACCCTGAGGCCCTCAATCAAAAATACCAACAAGTCATGTATCAACATACAAACTTAGTCGAACCTTCGAATCACTCCAAACAACATCAAATCACCAAATTACCCTCGGATTCAAGCCTAAGAACTTCTTAATTTCCAAATTCGGCAACCGATGCTGAAACTGACAAAACCACGTTCGAATGACCTCAAATTTTGCACACACATCACAAATGATGCTATAAACCCATTCCAACTTCCGGAATTCCATTTAGACTCCGATATCAAATTTTCCTTTGTCGACCGAAATCGCCGAATTTCCAACTTTAGCCAATTCAAGCCTAATTCTACCACGAGCGTCCAAATTAAATTTCGGTCGTGCTCCTAAGTCCAAAATCACTTAACGAAGCAAATGGAACCATCAGAATTCCAATCCGAGGCCAAATTCCATAGAGTCAATTTTTGGTCAACTCTCCCAATTTAAAGCTTCAACAATGAAATTCTTTCTTCCAATTCGATTCTGAAATACCCGCAACCCAAAACCGACGATTCACACAAGTCAAAGTACATCATACGGAGCTGCTCATGCCCTCAAACAACCGAGTGAAGTGAAAATGTTCAAAACGACCGGTCGGGTCGTTATAGATTGTTCGTGGGTTTGGGTAACTGATTCTAACTCAAATTTGGTTAATATAAATGAATATATCAATGATTTCATCATATGATTAGTAGTTTCAGGTGGAAATTTGGGAAAGATTGTAGAAACTTCATAAAATCAATTTTCGAGATTTGAACACTGATTCGGAGTCGGATTTGAGTGAAATTAGTATGATTGAACTTGTAATTGGATGAGTTGTCGAATTTTGTGAGTTTTGTCAGATTCCGAGATGTGGGCCCCACGGGTGATTTTTGGGGCGTAATTTCCGATTTTGTGGAAATATTAGTATTTTGATATGGAATTAATTCCTATAAATTTTGTTGGCTGAATCAAATTAATTGTGACTAGATTCGAGTCGTTTGGAATTTGATACGCATAGAGTGGAATTGCTAGAGCATTGCTTAGCTTGCTCGGCATTGGATTTGGCTTGTTCGAGGTAAGTAACTCTTCTAATCTTGGAGTTGAGGGTATGAACCCTGGATATATGTATTTCGTGAATTGTTGGGAGGTGACGCACATGCTAGGTAACGGGCGTATGGGCGTGCACATGGGACACCTTTCTGGATGAATCTAACACATGAGACGGATCACCATGATATTTCCGGAGCATAGACACATGGAACACCGGATGAACCGTTGATAAACTAGGTGGTAATCCAAGCCTGCAGGCTACTTCACCACCCTTCAAGAATTTCAAAGGGTCCGATATACCTAGGGCGCAACTTGCCCTTCTTTCCGAACCTCATTACACCTTTCATAGGTGAAACCCGGAGCAATATTCATTCTTCAACAATGAATGCAATATCACAAACTTTACGGTCGGCATAACTCTTTTGCCTTGACTGAGCTGTGCGAAGTCGATCCTGAATAATCTTGACCTTATCCAAGGCATCCTGTGCCAAATCGGTACCCAACAACCAAGCCTCTCCCGGTTCAAACCAACCAACTGGCGATCGGCATCGCCTTCAGTATAATGCCTCATATGGAGCCATCTGAATGCTCGACTGGTAGCTATTATTATAAGCAAACTCCGCAAGTGGAAAGAAATGATCCCAAGAACCTCCAAAGTCTATAACACAAGCGTGGAGCATATCTTCCAATATTTGAATAGTGCGCTCTGACTGTCCGTCTGTCTGTGGATGAAATATTGTACTCAACTCCACTCGCGTGCCTAACTCATGCTGTACAGCCCTCCAAAAATGTGAGGTAAACTGCGTACCTTGATCTGAAATAATAGACACGGGCACACCGTGAAGGCGGACAATCTCACGAATGTAAATTTCAGCTAACCTCTTTGAAGAATAGGTAACTGCCACTGGAATGAAATGTGCTGACTTGGTCAACCTGTCCACAATGACCCAAGCTGCATCAAATGTTCTCTGAGTCCGTGGGAGCCCAACAACAAAATCCATAGTGATACGCTCCTACTTCCACTCAGGAATTTTTAACTTCTGAAGTAAACCATTAGGTCTCTGATGCTCATACATAACTTGCTGACAATTCAGACACCGAGCTACATATGCAACTATATCCTTTTTTATTCTCCTCCACCAATAGTGTTGCCGTGAATCTTGATACATTTTAGTGGTACCTGGATGAATTGAATACCTTTAATTGTGTGCTTCTTCAAGAATTAACTCACGAAGCCCATCTACATTAGGCACACAAATACGACCCTGCATTCGTAGAACCCCTTCTTCCCCCACATCAACCTGTTTGGCATCACCGTGCCATACCGTGTCCTTAAGGACAAGTAAGTGAGGATCATCATACTGCCTCTCTCTAATGAGATCATATAAAGAAGACCGAGCGACTGTGCAAGTTAGAACCCTACTAGGTTCTGAAACATCTAACCTCATGAACTGATTAGCCAAAGTCTGAACATTTGCAACTAATGGCCTCTCACCAACCGGAATATACGCAAGACTGCCCATACTCACAGCCTTTCTACTCAAGGCATCAGCCACCACATTAGCCTTTACGGGGTGATAAAAAATGGTGATATCATAGTCTTTCAACAACTCCATCCATCTTTTCTGCCTCAAATTAAGATCCTTTTATTTGAACAGATAATGGAGGCTACGATGATCAGTAAATACCTCACACGAGACATCGTAAAGGTAATGCCTCCAAATATTTAGCGCATGAACAATGGCTGCCAATTATAAGTCATGAACATGATAATTCTTCTCGTGAAATTTCAACTGCCGCGATGCATATGCAATTACCTTGCCATCTTGCATTAATACTGCACCAAGCCCAATGTGAGATGCGTCACAATATACCATATACGATCCTAAACGTGTGGGTAATACCAACATTGGCGCCATAGTCAAAGCGGTCTTGAGCTTCTGAACGCTCAACTCACACTCGTCTGACCATCTTAATGGGACACCTTTCTGGGTCAATCTGGTTAATGGGCTTGCTATAGACGAAAATTCTTCCACGAACCGACGATAATAACCTGCTAAACCTAGGAAACTCCGGATCTCTGTAACTGATGTAAGTCTAGGCCAATTCTGAACAACCTCAATCTTCTTAAGATCCATCTTTATGCCTTCTACTGATACAACATGACCCAAAAAGGCAACTGAGTCTAACCAAAACTCACATTTTGAAAATTTGGCATATAACTAATTATTCTTCAAGGTGTGAAGCACACTTCAAAGATGCTGCTCATGCTCCTCTCGGCTGCTGGAGTAAATCAAGATATCATCAATGAATACAACCACAAAAGAATCCAAATAAGGCTTGAACATCCGATTCATCAAATCCATAAATGATGTTGGGGCATTTGTCAACCCAAATAACATCACTAGGAGCTCGTACTGCCTATACCGAGTCCGAAAAGCTGTCTTAGGGACATCAGATGCCCTAATCTTCAACTGATGGTAACCAGATCTCAAATCAATCTTCGAAAATACCTTGGCACCCTGAAGCTGATCAAATAAGTCATCAATTCTTGGCAGCGGATATTTGTTTTTGATAGTAGCCTTGTTCAACTTCTGATAGTCTATACACATCCGCATCGAGCCATCTTTCTTCTTTACAAATAATACTGGTGCACCCCAGGACGAGACAATGGGTCTAATGAATCCCTGATCAAGCAAGTCTAGTAACTGCTCTTTCAATTCTTTCAACTCTAGAGGGGCCATACGGTATTGTGGAATAGAAATGGGCTGACTGCCCAGAGCCAAATCAATACAGAAGGCAATATCTCTGTCGGGTGGCATCCCCAGCAGATCTGCAGGAAATACTTCTGAAATATCACGAACAACTGGTACTAAGTCCATACAAGGGACATCCGCACTAGGATTGCGAATATAATCCAAATAGGCTAGACACCCTTTCTCTACCATACGCCGAGCTTTCATATAAGAAATAACCCTGCTGACAGAATGGCCAGAAGTTCCTTTCCACTCTAACTGAGGTAACCCCGGCATATCTAGGGTCACTGTCTTGGCATGACAATCCAATATAGCATGGTAAGGAGATAGCCAATCCATACCCATGATGACATCCAAATCTACCATATCAAGAAGTAGCAAATACACACTAGTCTCAAGATTACCAATAGTAACCACACATGAACGATAGACATGATCTACTATAATAGAGTCTCCCACCAGTGTAGATACACACACAGAAGCACTCAGAGAATCACAAGGCGCAACCAAATATGAAGAAAAATAAGAGGACACATAGGAATAAGTAGATCCTGGATCAAATAGAATTGAAGCATCTCTATGGCAAACTGGAATAATACCTGTGATCACAGCATCAGATGACTCGGCCTCAGGCCTAGCTGGAAAAGAATAAAATCAGTGTTGGGCCCTACCACTCTGAACTGTATCTCTGGGACAGCCTCTAACTGGCTGGCCTCCACCTCTAATGGTCTGACCTCCACCTCTAGATTCCTGACCCCTACCTCTAGCTGGATGAGCAGGCGGTGAAGCAACCAGTGCCGGTATGATGGCACGAGAATCCTGCCGAGGTCTGTTACTCGCCAATCTAGGGCAATACCTCCTAATGTGACCAATGTTCCCATACTCATAACACCATCCTGATGTCGTGGCTGTTGAAGCTGAAGCTGACCCAAATGGGCCGGATAACCACTATGGTAACTCTAGAGTGGTGGTGCACTGATAGGAGCTGAATGTGCACTGAATACTGGCTGCCCAGAGTAAGGCATAATAGGACCGTGAATCTCTAAAGCACCGGGAGATGCATGAAGTGTTGAATGGAACGGTTTGGGAGGATGACCCCTACCAAAATTACCCCTGCCTCTAGACGGGGCACCATTGTAACCACCAAACTAGCGAGGCCTCTTTTCGGACATCTGCCCTCTTTCCTGTGCAAAAACCATCTCGATCCTCCCTGCGACATTAGCAGCCGCTTGAAAAGAAATCTCACTTCCGGTCTCCTTGGCCATCTGAAGTATGATAGGTTGAGTGAGTCCCTCAATAAACCTCCTCACTCTATCTCCCTCCGTAGGTAGTAAAAGGTGAGCATGACGGGCCAAATCCACAAAATAGGACTCATACTGATTAACAGTCATACTGCCCTGCTGTAGATGCTCAAATTGCTTGCGGAATTCCTCTCTCAGTGTGATAAGGAGGAACTTCTCAAGAAATAGCTAAGAGAACTGCTCCTAGGTAAGCGTAGGTGATCCAACTGGTCGAGTCAATGTGTAATCTCTCCACCACCTCTTGGAGGAACCCGTCATCTGAAATACAGCAAAATAAACCCTATTGGTCTCAACTATACCCATGTTCCGTAGCACCTCGTGGCAGCGTTCAAGATAATCCCGTGGGTCCTCAGAAGGTGTACCACTGAAGTGAACTTGAAAGAGCTTAGTGAACTTATCCAGTCTTAATAAGGCCTCAAAAGACATGGCGGTCCTATCACTGGTATGTGCCGCAACAACTGGCTGAACTATCCCAACTGGCGGGGCTGCTGGAGCCTAATTCTAGGGAGCCATCTGCTCCGGAGTGGGAGTAGTGGGAGTTTGTTCCCCTCCCCCAGCCTGTGAGACGGCTCGTGCCACTGGAAATGTACCATTCTGGGTCACACCCTCCATAAGACTTACCAAATGGTCTAGAGCGTCCTGAAGCACAGGAGTGACTATGAATCCTCCCGGGACCTGAACTGGTCCAACTTGTACATTCTGAACTGGGACCTCCTCTTGAAGGTCTACCTGAGGTTCTATAGCAGGTGCAACTACTTGAGCTCTACCTCGGCCTCTAGCACGACTTCTACCTCGACCTCTACCCTTGGCCATAGTTGCCACCAGGGGTTCTGGTCCCTGTCCATCGGTGGAGGTATTACATGTTCTCACCATCTGCGAGAGAATAAGAGTAAAATGATTCAATCATCGATGATGGAAATAAAATCGCACGACAGAATAAGAAAGAAGTGATATTGTTCCTAAACTTCATAGCCTCTGAGAGATAAGTACAGACGTCTCCGTACCGATCCTTCAGACTCTACTAAGCTTGCTCATGACTCGTGAGACCTATGTAACCTAGTGCTCTGATACCAACTTCCACGACCCGAAATTCCCACCTTCAGAGCGTGATAGCGCCTAACATTTCACTTGCTAGGCAAGCCAACGTTAGAATAATATTAATCATTTTTAAAACAATTTTAAATTTATTAATAACAAGGAAACAAATGCGGAAGCAAAGTTTGAGATATAGTGAAATAATCCATCAAAACAACGGTGTCTAAATACCATCCTAGAATTGGTGTCACAAGTGCACGAGCTTCTAGAATAAATACAAATAAAGGTCTGAATAAAATAAAGCTGTCTGGAAACAAACACACAGCTAAAGTAAAGTAGACGGGGACTTCAGAACTACAAACATCGTGCATTTATACCTCAAGTCTCCTCCGAATAGCTGAAATCCGAGCAAGTCTACAGTACGCCGCTGGGACCAACTCCAAAATCTGCACAAGAAGTGTAGAGTGTAGTATCGGTACAACCGACCCCATGTACTGGTAAGTGCTGAGCCTAACCTCAACGAAGTAGTGACGAGGCTAAGGCGGGTCACTTACATTACCTGTACGTAATATTAGAAACAACAACAATAATAGAAATAAATCAAGTAACTCATTTATAATAATTGAAGGCAACTCAGCAGTCATAACCAATTATCATTTCCATCAATTCAGTTGAAGCGTGCAACCCGCTCTCACAATATATTCACATTCAATTCTGTTGCAGCGTGCAACCCGCTCTCACAATATATTCATTTTTAATCAAGTTTGTTGTGGCGTGCAACCCGATCCTCCAATATGGACTCTTAA